>NC_040909.2:116027398-116132398 GCF_004126475.2 Phyllostomus discolor
CATCTTTTGGTAACATTCCCATTTTGGCCTAATATTGCCAAATCACAGAATGTGATACTTAAAAAAAACCACACAACTAATCCAACCTGTATTTTCCGAATAAAAAAAAATTGAAGCTTTGAGAAACAACTTTGCTGATCACATACCGGTATTTCATTAGAGGAAGCACTATTCCAGATACCCTGTTCATAGCTCTTTCCACTTTTTTAAATTTAATCTTTTTCTTAAATTATTTTATTGTTGTTCAAGCATAGTTGTCTGCACTTAATCTCCACAACTTCCCCCACCACCCCAGCCGCCCCCCACCTCCCTCCCCTGCTTCCACATCCCCTTGGTTTTGTCCATGTGTCCTTTATAGTGTTTCTGAAATCTTTATTGTATTTTTATTACCCTTTAGTCCCCTTATACTGTCCTCCCCCCAACAGTCACCACACCATTGTCCACATCTGTGAGTCCTTTTTCCTTTCTTGCTCCATCTCTTTCATTTGAGTATTTATTTGTTTTGGGTGAGGAAGAGAAAGCATCGTATTATCACCTGACATTTGTCCCCTTCCATATTATCCTCAGTTACCCTGCCCTTGCACTGAATAATCCACTTCCTTCAGAAGACTTTCTAACTTTCCAATAAAGCTAACAAAGTTTTCTTGTCTTGATTTTAAGATTTCTACACGGATCCCTCAGGTCTTCCCATACTCTTTGACCTTTCCCCTCCTCAGCCATTCTGTCAAATTTTTTTCTACAGATGTACAGGGTTGACTTACAAGTAAGTAGGTGACAACAAAAGAGTTTCGTCCAGGGGTAAAGTGGTGATCTCCCTTTCTCCTTCACAAGTGTCTCTTCCTTTTATTTGTTAATACCTGAAATTTCGTTTTGAAAACCTATCCTTTAAACTTGAGCCTTGGTGTATTGATGAAATGCAAATGCCCCCTGGTAAAAATTAGTTTAGTATGTAGTAAATTCTATCTTAATTGAAAGAAACATCTGAGAAAGGGGAGAGAGAAGGGCACTCATGTCTCAAAAGAGCAGCCCCTCTCACTTCCACGCTCATTAATATCTTGCATCTCCCAATTAATGCTGTCGGTTTAGATTCATAAAATGCTACAAGGAGGACATGACCTTTGAGAACCGGTAGTTGACTATATTCACAGAAACAGGAACTGTAATGCCAAATAGTTAAATCATTTGTCAAAGTCACTTATTTGTCACCAGAGGGCCTGTCTCATCAACCCACTAAGCTGAGCCCTTTCTACCAGGTAATTGGTACCTCGAAGTCCTCTCCACTCCTCAAAGCCTTTCCCAATGAAGCAAGCTCCATGTTCGCTCTCTTTTACCCACTGAACTTATTAGTTGGCTTTAGTGCTTGACACTTCGGCCTCTAAAGTAATTTTTGACACTTTTTAGTTCTGTGTAGTTAGCATCTTATAAATATATAAATAGCCATAAGATGAGATTGTATTGGTTATCGTTGCTTGTTGTGTGTTCTCTTGCACTTTTGCTCTTGTTGACTTCAATCATTAATCCCCACAAGGAAGGCACAGGCACAGTTTCCCCGAACACCTGGGCAAAGTGCAGATCGCCGATGCATCCAACAGTGTGTGAGCTCTTTCTGTCCGATGTCATAGGGAAAAGGTGAATGTTTTTAGAGGTTAGAAATGCTGGATAAATGTGAAAGTTTTTAAAATTGGTAACTTTAATAAACATAGATACATGTGAATGGGAAGTTGGGTTTTTACAGAAGTTCCAATTGATTTCAGATGTGTTTAATTTGACATGATAGTAAGAGGAAAGAAATACAAACTTCCAAGAAGAAATATGCATCAGGGAAGACGGGGCTCTGGGAGACGGGCTGTGCCCTGAAGACCTGAGATCGGAGAGCCATTTGCTGGAGGTGCTGTTGTTCCATAGCATTCAGTATCGAGAACTAAGGCTATGGAGCACTAACATGATTTACGAACATTAACTATTTTAAGTTACCGTTAAAGTATTTGTTGAGGAACTCTCCAACATGGGGTACACCGAAGTTGCATTGAAAGGCCAAAATTACAAGATTCTCTGAAGAAGAAAAGCAGGGGCATGTGGAAAAAAATGTAGACAAATGAAATAGAAGCAAATGCAGTGACAGGGACACAATAATAATAAAAAAAAAGCAATTACAAGCAATGTATCAACAAGTATAAAATGGCATAGTACAATTATATTCCCAGGGGACATAGGACGGCGAACTGAGCGAGGTAGGTTAATTGGGAAGTGCTTCCTCAGGGCAGTGAGAACTGAACACGGTCTGAAGGAAGTGGTGGGTATGAATTGGGAGGGAGGAGCAGGCAGGAAACTCAGGGTGGAAAGAATGGCCTCACCAGAAGATGAAGGGAGAAATCAAACCAGGTAGGTAGGGAATCACAAATGGGTCATGTTGCCTCCAGTAGAGAGACTAGGTGAAAACTATCAAGATGTCCTTCTAGAAAGATTTGGAGGGGGAGTGGTGTGGAGGCAGTGGGAGTTTATAAAGAACGTTGAATGCTAACAATGCTCTTTGAAAGGTCCATTGTAGTGTAATTTTATTGCACAAATTAGTTTTTGAAATCTAACTATTAATGAATTTCCAGTGCACAGCCTCCGGTTGTCAAAATCACATGGAAGCATGTGCTCCATCCCCCGCCCCCTGGCTGTTGAACTCCCTTTTTTGTTTAACCGTACAAAGAGAATAGAGTGTGCCTGATGGATATTTGTTCTTGGCTAAATTCTGCATACTGCTTTGAAATATTATTCTCCTAGCAAATGTTAACAGTTGCTAATGTCACTCAAAAATAGTTGAGGAAAATATGTTTATAAAACAGGCAGCTTCTACTGTCAGATCATTTCCTGGGTGAAAAGAAAATACAGTAGTACTCTGCTATTTATTGAATGGGAATCCTGTAATGTTGTCAAGAATTTCATCTAAGTGATGCCTTAAATAAGCAGGAAATTGTGTGCCCTCTGTCTTAATGTCTGTTTCCTCATGATGAGGCAGCCCCCCCATTCAGCCATCCAGATGGGACCTCCACCTATCCCGGTCTTCTCAGATAGGATAACCAGAGCATAACTACTCTGGAGCAATGTGATTATGAATTTCTTGAGGGGGAAAGGGAGAGATAAGTGCAGGGAAGTCAGCTAATGTGGTACATGGGTAGTTCCAGGCAGCAAAAGGGTTAATCAGATTTTCATTTTAGATAGTCTCCTTAGTAACAATCAGAGAGCCCAGGCTGTATCTTTTCCATTTGTAGGGAATGTTTAGATTTACAGAGTAGCTTAGCTTATTATATACCTGCCTTGATTGCTGGATAAGGCTTGTGATTAAAAACAGAATAAGATCCATTTTATAATATTGTAAAGAAGAGCAAAACATTGAAACGATGTCACTGCTGGTCTTGAGTGCTGGGAAATTACTGATGTTGGAACTTTCTAGTGGCAACAGGGGACCTTGAAAAGTTAAAATAATCAAGGTCAGCACCTTTTGCCTAACTTTTAGTGCAAACGAGTGTATATTCCCCATTTTTAAGAGTGAATCTGAATCCGGCACATAAGAACTGGCGAACCATGCATGCTATGAGAAATTGGACATCAACCTCATTTTTATGCCAGATTGCACCAAGCTCTCCAGGATACATTTGTTTATATCATGGATTAAGTGTTATGTGGCCCTTAAGTCAGCACTGGAAAAAAATCATGTTTGAAAGGTGCTTATTTTCAGACTGTCTGAAGGAGTGGACAAGTAACACTAAGTTGTTGGGGTCCTCAATTATCCATTGGCCGAGTAGCAGGAAAACGAACTTGACACACTGCTCTGCCCACGGCTTCAGATCTCACCTGGAGAGACACATTTCCTAAGGGCAGAGAAAAGCATCCAGTCTGTTTGCTAGGACCAGGTCTCTCTGGAGCAGCTGCTGCCAATTAGTGGCAAGTGATTATCTAGTGAGGCCACGATACAGGTAGAGCTACCAGCGTTCAGCACCTTCAGGAATTTCTCTCTGAAACAGGAGTGCAATTCTTAGGAGCAGAGTTCATTCCATTTCCCTGGTAGTAACCTGGTAACCGCTGAGCCTACTCAGAACATCTCCAAAGTCAGTATGTCATGCCTGGGTAGCCACTGAATTTTTACATTATTTACAGAGCTTCTGACTTTTGCTTATTATAGTAACTTAAAGATGCCCCAAATCCCACCTTTGCCATTCTACAAGTATCAAATATTTACCCAAGAGAACCACTGGGGAGATCTGAAACAAAAATCAACAAACAAACAAAAACGTGGAAGGTTTAAAGACTGTGTCTGCTCAAACTTGAGGAAAGGGAAAAAAAGTTTTTAAAAACAGGAACGGCTCTGTAATTACAGGGCTATCAGGGGCATAGCAGTCCTTCAGATCTTAATATGATTTAATTCCGTCCGATTGCTTTCCTTCTGAGAGCTGCTCCCTGAATTAATGGAAGTGTTTGTTTCATGATAAAAGAGAGCAGAGTGGTCATTGGGGAGTGTGGAGTAATAGGTGAGATAGGACAGCTATGCCCCAAATGAAGACCCGCTGCACGGGAGTTCATGCAGCTCAAAAACTACAAGGATTAAGGGAGAATGACTTTGGAATCTGGGAGACGGGAACAGAGAAGGGAGAGGCAGCAGAAGAAGACAAATCATAATAAAATTTTTCCTGTGGCCAGAGAAAGATAAGGAAATATCCTGCCTCCCTTTCTGTCCTTCCTCTAAAAAATGATCCTTAGCCCTGCACACAGGAATTTATACCTAATATGTAGCTTAGATTAAGAGCTAAATAACCTTCTTGTAATCTAACCTTGAAACTTGACTGTTTGCAGTACTGGGTCCATGCCAGTTCTTTACTCAGTGTGAGTGAGATAAAGATTTTTTTTGTTGTTGTTGGAAGAAAAAGAGTTCAATAGATTCGAGATTTTTCCAGGGATTTACAGGCTGCCACTTGAAAAAATACTAAAAAATTAAAATTGTCTATTTACTGTATTTCAAATATAAGTTTTGACTACCAGAGACACAATTTGCCATGATGAAAAGTAAGCATGTATTTGTTTTCATGTTTCATTAGGATCATGTTGTGTGAGGATCAAAATAAAAATATAAAATTGAAAAAAAATGCCCATAAATATTAAAGACCCTGAGGGGACTGAAGCCTCTGGTTTGAGAAACACTGGTGAAGGTAAAAAATGTATTTTGAATTTCAAATGGTACATTTTCTGATGCACTTTTAGAGTCCACTTATAACTAGGACTCCCTGTATTTAATCATTTCACACTAATTTTTTTCTGATTTGATTAAAGAATGTCTTCAGCATAATTAACTAACATTTTGAACATAATAAAATCATTCCAACCAATACTAAAAAATAAAACACGTTCGTTGACAGAAAACAAGCTATAAATATATTTGGCTGGAGTATGGAAGGAATTTTCAGATGTTTAATAATGTGTCAAGACTTGGCTCTTTATTAGAAAGTCTGTGAACCTTCCTGTCTCCTGTGATCTCTCTGTACAGGGTCACTACATATTTAAATATCTGTGTGGCTAACATTTTAGCATGTGAACCCAGGATATAGTCAGAGAGACAGATGTTCCAAAAATCCAAAATAGAGAAAATAACTTTCATTGTCCTGGGGAATAATAGGAAGTCTAAAAGGGATCATTTTCCTAGCCTTCCTTTAAATTCCTGGGTGAAACTTGTACTGTCACCCACTTATTTGTCAGAATTGCCTTTCATTGCCACCTCAAAATTCCCCCTTCAGCATCCCAGTCGTTTCTGCAATTATTTCTCTTCTACTAATTCTCTAACCAAGCCAGTGATTGCCTTAGGAATTTTATATCTACCCATCCCCTCTTGTTTCTTAAACCTTTTCCTCTCCCCCATACAAAGTTAATGTCTTACAGATATTTTCAAAATAACTGCTCTTCTGTGGTCTTTACCACATTCAGGATTGCCATCGTCCATAGTAGATTATCATTCGGTTCTGTCAATTGGTTGGTTTGACCAAAGTAGATTTAAATTGCTTTCAGTAGGTAAAACCATATATGTGCTACAAATTAATGTGCAGACCAGAGAAGTAATAGTGTAATTGAAGATTTTCAACTGGTTGTTCAGTTACCAACACAGCAAATGATGGCCAAGCTCAGTAATGATGTTGATGTGCTGCATGGTTTCCTGTGTGAGTAAAGTAAGCCATGATGGAGAAGGAGAGAGAGAGAGAGAGGAGGGGAGGCAGTGGAAGGAGAGAGAAGGGGAAGGGTGGGGGCACAGAAAATAACACTGGTTAAGGTGACTATAGACAGTGCGAGTTATTATTTTTGGAGGGAGTGTCAAAATGTTACAGATAAAAGCTGATGAATTTTAATTAAGGGTATGAGAAATTTACCTAGGTGACCATCAGTAAATGAGTAGATCAAAAAACTGGTACATTTAGACAATGGAATACTATGCAGCAGAAAGAAAGAAGGAACTCCTTCTTTTTACAACAGCATGAATGAAACTAGAAAGCATTATGCTAAGTGAAATAAGCCAGTTGGTGAAAGACAAATACCATATGATCTCACCTATAAGAGGAATCTAATGAACAAAATAAACTAACAAACAAAATAGAACCACAAGCATGGAAACATGGAACAGACTGCAAGTGACCAGAGGTGGGAGCAGAGAGGGGGATAATGGTGGGAGGAAGGGGAACAGGGATATCCAATCTTTTGGCATCTCTGCGCTACACTGGAAGAAGAAGAGTTGTCTTGGGCCACACATTAAATACACTGCAACACGTAATCACAAAAGAAGTCTCATAATGTGTTAAGTAAACTTGTGATTTTGTGTTGGGCTGTATTCATAGCCATCCTGGGCTGCACGTGACCCGCGGGCTGCAGGTTGGACACCCCTGGTAGACAGAGAACATGTATGAATGACCCACGGACATGGACAACAGTGTGGGAATTGACTGGGGCCAGGAGGGTGGGATGGGTGGAGGAGGGCAAAGAGGGAAAAAATGGGGCAACTATAATAGAATACCAATAAAAATGATTTAATAAAAAAAAAGAAATTTAAGTGAAGAAAATAATAAACATGATGCTAAGAAAAATTTAAAAATGACTTTGAAAAAACCTGTTCAATAGTTTCTCGAAATTTTGGTAGAAAGGAGATAGTCAGAGAGACAGATTTTTGAGGGGCAAGAAAATAATAAAAAAACAAGTGCCCAGGTAGCTTTTGACACCTTTTTGTGTTTTTGAAGAAGAAGCAGCCCTCTCCAGAGCATCCCTAGCGTCCTATCCTGTGTATGGACCATGTCCCCACGGGCCCATCAGCTTTCATGTTTACTGATACCATTGTTAAGCTTTGGTTATTCAGTTTAAGGCTCTGGTAAGAGGAACACACAGATCTGGGCCAAAGTCCAGAGCGGAGCAGTAAAAATAGTACCATGAGAAAAGAATATCAAATCATTTTGTCCAAAACGTCGGCTCATACGTGACATAACTGCCTTTCACGGTTGAAGAGATACCACTCTTCAACTGGAGTTCCATCTTCATTTCGGAAAACTGAAAGGAAAAATCACAAGTGGACATATTCAAGTTAAGCCTACTTGTGGTTAGATTTTTGGAATAGAGTAATTTGAAAAACAAATTCTCTACTTGCCAATAATTATCTCCAAAATATCTTTTAGTTCTTTTACCTGTTTTTTCTAATTAGCTAATCACATACTGTATTTTTGTAAACAATGCCAGGGACATGCATAATTTTATTAGATTATATAAGAAATCTAAGATGTTACCTTACTATTATTTCTGTCTCTCAAACTGGCTACTTTAAATATGAACATTCCTGAGTGTTTGCTTCATATGTTTTGAAATACTCTATTGCATTTCTTTGACTGAACCTACTCATGTGGAATTTCCTAAAAGGGACTTTTAAAGCAATGCTGGTTCATTAGTTATTTCCTCAAGTTTGCAGATTTCATGTGAGAAAGGTTCGGTACGAGTCACCCCTCCATGAAAATCATAGTCACAGCTTGTCTTCTGTAACAGTAATACCTACAATCACTGAGAAATTCTGATGCCTTTTCTTTGTTTACCAATTTTAAGTTCATCATGCATACTCTAATGCATAATTATAATTATGCATTCATGATGTTACTTGTGCTGGCTTAACTCAGAAATAGTGCGAAGCAGCTAATCTCCAAGCTACAGGCTGCTTCCGTCACTTAGATTCCGATCAGAGCTGTTTGTTGAGTCTTATTGGAACGTGCACCCTGTCTGCACCAGCCCCTCCGCCGAACCCTTCACTTTTATCACTCATCTCACACCCTGCCCTCTCCCCTTCCCCCCAGATCTTTGCTTTTAAGACAGGAAAACTACAAGATAATTTGCTTTTGTTGCGTATGTTTAGTCTAGTCAGAGTAATCAAGTGAGGGGGGTTAAATCATCCATTTTATTTGTAATCCACATTTAGAATTATATGCGTAATAAATGAAGACATCATATTATTTCCCATGCTTGAGATTTTATTATCAACTGGCTGTATCATTGCATTTATTTTAGTGTAGTTTAAACTGGTCTAGTGCAAAGCTACAAAACTTTCTTCCACATGTTGCAGAATAGTGTAATTTTTGGCCAAAATGGTAGTTGGTCTAGGTATCTTGTATGTGTATGCTTATCAGCAATAGCAAAGTACTGACTGAGTGACTATGGTAGACAAGATGCTTTCTGCAACACTGTGAAGGATAGTAACAAATCTCATTTAGTAACATTAAAAAAAAAAACCTCAGTGTCTTGATGATTAGAAACTAGACCTTGGATCAGTCTACAACAGCACCCCATGAAAATACATGTTCAGGCTATTGCCTTATCTAGGGGGGCACAGTTGCAAAAGAGATAGGACACAGAGCAGTAAATTAAAGCATTCTGCTCTGCATAAGTCAAGAGAAAGAGCAAACTCCGTTTACCTTTTCCTTCCTGCAAAGGTGACTTAGGGAAAATCCACGCTAGTGTGAATCATGGGCATTGTTTTGTGATTCTCAGATGTAACAGAGAAGAGCCCCATCAAAGAGTACACGTGGACGTACATGTATTTGTTGAAAGACTTCGTTCCTAGCTGGTGGAGTACCACGGTGTCATTTCTTTAATATAGTTATAACTTATTTAAATTTCTAGATATTAAGGGACACCACAAAACTGTTTTTAACACCAAGAAAGTAGAGCACAGATTTTAAAAGGCTGAGTGACACAAGACAAGTCTGTTTTAAGAGTTTCTTCTATTTAGAGCACTTGATGTCCTAGCACCAGAAGGCGCCCCACCCGTCCTGGAGTTCTGGTCTTTTATAAATGAAGAAAATGGCCAAGGAAGGGATGTGTTTTGAATAAGGTAATCCAACCATTTAATGACAAAGTCTGAACGAAACCTAAGTGTAGTGAATTTTCAGGTCATTAAAAAAAAAAATATATATATATGCAACTAGCATGCTAGCATGAAATAGGAACTATTGAGTACTATGGAAAGGGCCATGTTTTTGTAATCATGGGAGTCAGTGCTCCATGTTCACTTTTGTTTGGTAGTAACTGACAAATGGGATGTATTTAAGAGTTTAAAGAAATAGTGTTATGATATTTAAATTTAAGTCTCCAGCATATAGTGAAGAAAAACTTTCCTATTCTATAATATTTGGACTAGCTCAGGAATTTCCAATTTAGAACCCAAGGTAGGGAATGGCATAGTTAGAAACTCAATGTCCAGGGCCTTTTCAAACTATTCCCGAGATGTCCTACAAACAAATATTTAGATCTTTTACTGAAATCTACAGGTAAAAAAATTGGAGTAAGTTAGACGGAATAAATTATTTTATAACCAGTAAGTAGAACTCTTCAACATGCTAGGTAAGATTTTATTCAACCAACATTAAGTTGCCATTATAATTATTTCACTGTGCTGGTAGTGGTGAGGTTGTCTCCCCAGTGGCCAATCTGTTGATAAAAAGTAAAAAGATTGCTCAGAGTAATAAAATCGCTGACATATTTGTAGTCTGCTACATTGATCCTTCTGTTGATATCTGGATTGAATAAATTAAACAGGCACAAGACTTTTCACAGCTACCTATTTCTTAAATTCTCCCCCTCCTTCCCCCAAATCAATATGCATAATAATTATCAAAGAACAGTTAGTATTTGTCAGGTACTGGTTTAAGTGATTTACAAGTATTAATTAATTGCATCGCTGCAATAGCCCCAGGAGGTATTATTGTTCCCACTTTACAGATAAGGGGACTGATGCACAGAACACTGGAGCTGGGAGCCACCTGGCCAAGCTCACACCGCAGATGAAGAGCAGAGGCTGGACTTAGATTTAAGCAGCCTGAGTCTAGAGCCCATGCTTTTGCCCCTGTGGGAATTGCTGCCTCTCTGTTAAGTCCGTAGTATGTGAGCTGAGGTTTCTGCTTCTTTTCCTCATTGTACTCATCACATTGGGGGAAAATGTTGTGAGCATGCCATAAATAATATTTCAGTCAAAAGAACTACCTTTTTACTCACAAAATAGTCACAAGGTTGTAAAGTATGTACAACATAGGGGACATATAGCCAATAATAGTATATGGTGGTGCCAGGTGAGTTCTTGAAATGTCAGGGGGAACCACTTTGCGAAGTTTATGATGGTCTAACCACTATGCTGTACATCTGAAACTAGTATAAAATAATATTGAATGTAAACTGTAATTGAAAAGCATATTTTTTAAAATACTGCCTTTTTTTTCACCTCTGCACTATTTTCACCCAGTGCTTTTACTGAAGTTTTGTTTTCACTTCTCAGTTTGACCTTGACCTTCTGCTGGCAGGTGCAACTCCTTGACCCAGTCTACCTGTAAGCATCTCAATTTAAACTGAGGAATGAGTGCACTAAACTTAGACTGAGCTATTTCTTCAGTGGGGAATCCTCCATCATGAGCCAAAACCATGCATGGCAGTTTGGCTTCATTAAGTGGGTGCATCCAGGGGTTCTAAAGAGTGGAATTGGCCAGTCAGGCATGAAGGCCTGGATAGAGGGCCAGAAGTCCTCTGATGAGGCTCTGCTATATCTGCTGGCCAGCTGGACACCAAGAGAATCCAATTTTTCATTTGTTCTGGTGTCATCAGTGCTGAATTGAGTGAAACTTAGCCTAAAGGCATCTTGGATCTCATTAGGAATTTTGCTTATGACTGGAAACACTTACATAGGCTACTTTTTATCTGTGGTAAGCTAAAATTATTTCTACAGGTATAAAAATGCCTACAGTCATGAAAATAAAAGTATTAAAAAGTATTGCCTATTTTTCAATATTTTTATGTTACTAACTGGACTGCGCTCGGTTCTGTTACTCTTATGCCTACTAGATGTTTGACATTGATATTTAGAATCTGAACTAGATTTTTAAGAGCCCAAGTTGTGCAGATGTGAGAAATAATTCACTGAAAGCTATAAATTTCACAGTTCAAAAAACTCTGAGGATTATTAATGAGGCACCATGCAATTAGCTACACAACGTGCAGCTAAGAATCATGCATAATGTAAAGCAGTGACTGCTAACCACTGACTCATGGAAGATCATTGCAGCTAGTTTCATGGACATGAAGAACTGATACATAACACCATTCTATCTCCTAAGGAGATTCTTAGTGCTTTAACCCCGTGGGAAAAGTTTTGTTTCTAGCAATGTGAATTTGCACAAGTTTAACATTTTAGAGTCTCCATTTTTACTTACACGAAGTGGGCGTGACAATATATTTCTCACAGAATTGTGAAAATTAATTTTAAAACTAATGTAGCACCTTCAATTTTAGCACATAGTCAGTGTTTAACAAAATGTTCTAAATTATATATTAGGGAAATGGCGTACTTTTCTGCCTAGCCAAAATTCTTCTTTTTCTGCAAATATAGAAACATATTTTTTTAGGGGTGTTAGAAACATAATTCAAACACTTGCAAAGAATAACATACTTGGTACTGCTTTAAGCCCATTATATACATTAACTCATTTAATCCTCGATTTTGTGACATAAGTACTTTTTTGTCTGTATAATTACAGTTGTCCCCATTTCCCCCTATTACTCTCCTCCACCCTACCCACCCTCACCACCCATATTCAGTCCTCCCCCCCCCCGCCCCGCCATGGGTCCTTTGTACATGTTCCTTGCTGGCCCTTCCCCTTCTGTGCCCCATTATCTCCCTCCCCTCTCTTTAGTGTCAATTTATACTTTATTTCCATGTCTCTGGTTGTATTTTGCTTGCTAGTTTGTTTATTGTCCTTCTTTCAGAAATAAAGAGATTGAGACACAGTCATTAAGTAGCTTGTCCTAAGTCACAGAGCCACTGACTGAGTGGTGGAGCTATAACTCGAACTCAGCTTGGAACCAAAGCACATGTTTTTAAACCGTCCCTCAACTATTAGTAAAGTGCGTTAGTGAGGCAATGAGGATGCCTTCAGGGTAGTGTACACATAACTCATCTTGGCTACGTTCCCCACAGTATTTCAGTTTTTGAAATATGTGTTCAATCTTTGTATGATATACTTTGTCTAGCTGTAAGAACAAGTAAACGGGTGGATAGTAAACTGATGTTTGATAGGAGTAAAAGTCAATGGCTTCCCGAAATGTGTAGATAAAAGATTTTATGATTAGGTTTTAGATATAAGTATTAAAATATAAGCTGTATTTTATAGGCTTTCAATCCAATTGGAGAAAGCCTCAATGTTTTTAATTTTAAAATTAAAGTATGATCTTAAATTGCCACGAAGATGTCATAAGAAGAGGCTATTCGCCACTTCTTATCTATTGCTATGCTTTCATTTAGTTGTGGACCATCAAATAGGGTGTGTGATTTTCAAATGTATCAGACATATACTTAAAATGAGATTAATATGAGATTAATATTATTAATATGGGTTTAAATAATCTATGTCATTTGGATGCTTTTCTTATCAATACATTGTGAGCATCTGGAGGAAAAGTATCATCTTTCACTTTCTGTTCTTAGAGTTTTCTATGTAGCAGATATTTAATGAATACTTATTGAGTGAATAATTTCTAGTAAAGTATAAAATGAATATTTTAAAAGCAGAAAAACCTAAGTAAACTTCTTAAACTAAAAATGATATAGAGAAACCCAAAAATAATGCCGATTAGTTATTACTAATTGGAATGATTTTATACATGAAGCTACATTATTTATGTAGCAAAAATCACATTTGGACAATGCAAAGCAACTTGTCCCAAGCTTTCATGGTATTCACATGGCACTAAGTGTAGAATTTAACTCATAGTCTTTGCACCCAACCATGAAGTTTTGATAGATATGTTAGTTTGTCACGTTAACATTATTTAAACATCCTGTCCAACATACCCATGGATGCTTTATTCATACTTTTATTCCTTTTTTAAAGACTATGGTTTGAGAAATTTTTCTAGGGGCAGCATTAGTAAAGGTTTATCTCATTTGGTTTTGATTTCATAGCATATTTTTTCAGTTGCCCCAGGCCCATAAATACGCTGAACCAAGGTCCCTGTCCTGCCTGGGGAGTATGTCGAGGTGAATCCGTTTCATTGGCTGGTGCCCTCTTCTCATTGTGTCCCCCCTGAAAGGCAAGGCAGGGTGCCTCTGGCAGGGAGGGCCAGCCCCCGTGAGCTGGGCCCCTGACTTTTATTCCCTGAAAGTGCAGAATTAGTATCATCCTTCTGCATCTGACGATTTGCGGGGAAATATTGAAACCCACCCTCATGGTCAGAGTCTCACTTTGAGTGCTTCATTTAAGTGTTTGCGATGTCCTTGTTCTTAAATGTCTCGCACATGAACAAGCTTTGTCTGACTATGACGCTGCAACACCATCACCCTTCTACCGACTAGTGTGCTGACCTTTTAACTTTTTGCTCCCCGCTCTCCATAACTTGTCTCATAAACATCTGCCTTCCTAAAACGTGCTGTATTTATTACAGTACCTACTATCTAGCTGAACAATTCCATCTTTTCTTTTCCTCTTTGAAGGGGGATACTTGTCTCTCTCCTATTCTTCCAGTTGTTTCCCTGGACTTTTTCCATCAATTTCAAATATCATTAGCAGGTATATCTTAAGTTCAAACTATAGATGAGTTCTTAATAATTTATGGTACCTAAGAGTACAGATCACAAAAGCAACATAATTAAAAGGGACTAAACTTTTATACTTGGTTTTTGAACTTGTTGTATTATTAATACCAGGATTGCCTTTTGGAGGGGTGCAGCTGATGTTAAGATTGGAATGGTGATGATAAGGAGGCAGTCAAAAAGGCGGATGAAGGCCTCATTACAAACTGCAGTGGACTGATTCATGAGGGACAGGCACGTCTCAGTGTCTGAGGATGACCCCGCACAGGACTGAGCTTTTACTCTCTTCCCCAGAATGCCTTTGGGGTAAGTCTCAAAAAGAGACTGCTGAATAGAATTGACCACTATTTTTTATGTGTAAATAGGCCATTGAGTGTTGAATGTGTATATATCTCTATTACACACTCTATAATTCTTCCTACTAATATTTGTATTTTTACCGCACCATTCCCTTTGGTTTTAAAATACCAAAGTAAAGTATATTAGAATGGCTTTATTTACTGTTTCACCAATAAAAATAGTAGCATGTCCTTAAGTAAGCATAAACCCAGTGTACTGAATTACTGTATGCAGTATATCTTCTCTGTGCTCCGGATTTGAGCTCGGGCTTGATGCAAATTCTATAGTAGAAAGTCTTATAATGATATTACGGTTAAGCTGTAAGGACGTATGAGCTCATCTTACAGAGAAAGAAGATGAGACCTCGAGAGGTTAAGTGGTTGGCCCCCGGTCACACAGCTGGGACCACGGCTGGCTTTTAGGATCCCTGAACCCTGCCCCGGGTTTCTGTGGCCGCCTTGTGTAAGGGGGGCAGTTTGCTTCTCCCTTCCCAAGGTTTCAGCGCTGACACTCTTTTGCACATTGCACTGTGTGCAAGCCCAGATATTCTGCCAGGAGCAAAACAACACTCCTTAAACACTCTGTGACTTTCAGAGCTGTGTAAAATAAAAGGTTGAACTTGACGGTTGCCAGCTTGGAGGGAGTAGTTCCTCTTTGGCGCCAAATGTATGTGGAGAACAGATGAGACTGTGGGAGTGAAGTTGGCAAAAGGGGAAGAGAAATGAGTCTATTCTTTTTTTTTTTTTTACAAAAATGAAAGTATAATAAATATCTGGATAAGTTAGATGTTTATTATTCAGTTTGAGATTCTTCCCATTTGGAAGTGAAATATCTGTCTTTAGGGTGAGTACTCTTGAATGATAATTTTATATTATTTTTCTAAGGATCACAGTGTGATTCTTTTTTGTTGGAAATTAGATTGTTTTAATGACCTATATATATTGAACTATTTGTGTTCCCTTTCCTGAAAGATCATCATTTCTTACACTGAAATTCCTATATTTAAGCAGTGACGCATGTTAAGATAATGTGTTTCAATGATTTTGAGACCTAAAAGCAAATATACCTTAGAGATAATGATTATTTAATTTTTTGCTTCATGGAGATAAAACTCTCTTTGACATAAGGAGTATGGATATAGTAGCCAAGAATTCTATCATTTTATTTCACACTCATTTTGTTTTTGAAAAGTCTCTTATCATGTGTGAGATCCCACACACCACAGCGAACCTGAAGACGTTTGTAAGCAGAAGCTCTCTGGAATTTCCTTCTGGTGCTGTCCTTAAAGGAAATTTTGGAGAACTGTGCTCAGGAGGAGCACAATCTAATGAAACCTTCCTGGATTTCCATTCATAAGTCCACTGTGGTCCTAATGGTATAGGGTAGTAGTTCTTGTTATATCACAGTTCTGATGTCTTTGCGATTTAGAACTTTCACCCATATTTTGATTGAAAAGTATTCTTACATTTATTTGAGCCTGACTTTGAAAATATGTGTCTAGCACATCAGTTTTTTTCAAGCAATACAAAATTTGATGATCTTTTATTAAGTTAGTTTTGTTGCTTTTGAAGCAATAATGGTAGATGAAATACTTGATATTCGTTTGGGAGTTCTTGAAGTGACCTGTTTGAATCTGTTTGTAATTCATTCATTGTCTTTCTCCCTCCCCATCCCCCCAAACCATGCTTCTAGACACAATAGATGAAAGGAAGACTGAGGCTCTCACTCAAGGGACATCCCTTTATATTCTCTTTTAAAGTGGAAGCACATGACTTTAAGGGAAGCACATGACTTACCCGGTCATATCTGAATGATGTCTGGCCTTAATGAGTCACGGAGGATGTTTCGGTGTGATTGCCGAGCACCTGTTTTTGTATCGTTACCCAAATCGTGCTGACCCTACCCGACCACATGGAGTAGAGTGTTTATGTTCATGTAAAGTAATGCAGTATTTTCTGAAAGAAAAAAAAAATTACTAACTTCAGTAGCATCAAGTTCAAACATTTCCATGGTGTGCTGTGTAACTTCTTAAAGGATATTTACTAAGAGACAAGGTTTTATTAGCTGGAAAGCATCCTACTAAAGTTTTATAGTTCCATTCATGTCAGTCATATGGAGGCGACGTACCAAGCCTATCATTACTGAAAATAAAATTATGCAGGGCCTTGAGTTATTATTTGATACGTGTTTCAACTCCAGGTAGTCAGAGGTTTCAAGTTGTTTTGCCCCCTTAGGATAGGCTGTGGGTGAAGGGAATTTTCAAATCCAGGTTCACCATCACTGGAGACTGCACGCAGTTAAACGGAGAGGGATCAGCGTTTTCATGACTGTCGGATTGAATTTGAATTTAATCCCCATGTGGAGAACTCCTTGGATGCATTAACTGAAACTTTCTCTGTGTAAAATTTCCCCTGTGGTTCTGCATGGCGGGGTCACACACACTACCATTTTTGTATATAGACGTGAAGAATGCATCTGGGGGAGACGGGCAGTTTTTCTGGTTGTAAGTATGAAAGTCTAATGTCTGCAGTAATTTGGAAAAATGTTTATGCCCACTGTCGAATATGTGGTCAGAGATGAGAGAAGAGCAGCAGCTCTGACTTGTTGAACAGCTGTGAGTTTTGTCCAACAGGCCTCAGGGCCGTGCACCTACCACCCAGCTCTGGAAACAATGTACCAGGAGCATCTTCCACCCATCCAGCCGCATCTCACAGCGACAGTCTGAGATTCTCTAATGAGGTTTTGCCATATTTCCTGAACTCAAGGCAGTGGAGGCCAGTTTTTCCATTAAATGGCACATCTCGTTTTTTTAAAAGGCTGTAGTGTCAGGCTCTTCTCATGGGTCAGATTCTCCTAAGACTTCTAGCTCTTCCTAAGCTTCGTTTTGGAAATCTTCAACAAATATTTCCCCAGCAAAGTTTCAAATCCCTAAGACCACATTATGTCACCCGTTTCTTGGGTTAGAATTATCCTCTGTTCTTTACCTTTGGGCTGTCTACTTTTATCTCCATTAACCTTTCGGCTCGAGTATAAACATTTATTGAAGGCTACCTCCTTTGTCGGTCCAGTAACTCCAAAGGTTAGTGAGAAGTGGATGCCAGTCTGACCTCTTTTATCTGCATTAGATGATTCTAATTATTCCTAAGAAACGACACTTTTGACCCATTTTGTCCTTGTCAAGTTTGTCTAGCTGTAGACTGTCTAAGCATGAAGCTCTGGGTTCAGAGAGTGTCCAGGAGTGCAGATGTTTTAAACTTGCAATGTGGAGACTCAAAAGTACACACTATTCCTTTTTCTTTGTAAAACATTCCAGCTTCACTGAAATTCAGGGCTCCTGTTATGTACCTTGAGTTGACATTACTGAAAGAGACTGCCTAGATATAGATAAAGTGCAAACTTGAACCTGGAAAAACCCATGGGCTATTTCAATACAAACAAAAAATGATGAAAACCTTTGTGTAAGTGAGAATAAGCCAAGCAACATTAATATCACAGCAGCTTTTTGCATAAGAAGAGTTTCTTTCTCATGCTCCGTGATCACTATGGTGACCAGGGCTTCCTCCATACAAGCTGACAAGATCACATCGGCAAAGGCAAGGTGTCACAGTGGTCCATTAGTTCTTATAGCTTCAGTGCAGAGATGACAGGAGTCAGTCATTATTCAATTTCATTGGTCAAATGAAGTCATGTGACCATACCTAACTTTAAAGGGACCTGGAAAGTAGAGAATTATAAATAAATATCAACAGCATGACTACCACCATGTTTAAATTGTATAATGATTTTTCCCTGGCCAGATTGCTCAGTTAGTTAGAGTGTTGTCCCGATACACCATGGTTGCAAGTGAAATTTTTTTTAAAGATTTTATTTATTTATTTTTAGGGAGGGAAGGGGGGGAGAGAGAGAGAGAGAGAGGGAGAGAGAGAGAGAGAGAGAGAGAGAGGAAGAGAGAGAGAGGGAGAGGGGGAGAGAGAGAGAGAGAGAGAGAGAGAAACATCAATGTGCGGTTGCTGGGGGTTATGGCCTGCAACCCAGGAATGTACCCTGGCTGGGAATCGAACCTGGGACACTGGTTCCCAGCCCGCGCTCAATCTACTGAGCTATGCCAGCCAGGGCTGCAAGTGAAATTTTTGGTCAGGGCACATACAAGAAGCAACCAATGAATGAACAACTAAATGGAACAACAAATCAACATCTCTCTCTCTCTATCTCTCTCCCCCCTCCCTTCTTCTCTCTCTCTAAAAATATTAATAAAAATTCTGTTAAATTGGATGGTGGTTTTTGTCTTGATTTCTATGCTAATTACTACAAACATTATCAGTGCCTGAGGAATATTAGGGATTCAATACGTGCTTTTTGTACATTTTTATTTATTTATTATATGTGTCTTCAGCTAAAGTTTGATGTGCACCTATGGTATACTGTATACTGTGCTGGCTGCTTTCTATGACAAGCTTTGAGATAGAAATTATTTTCCCCATTTCTCAGATGTGCATTCTGAAGTTCAAAACCTATATCATCTAACTCTAAGAACAGTATGTTCTTTATGCTATACCTCAACTCTAAGGTCAATGGTGAGTCACAAAATGTTTCAAACTCCTAATGATAGAAGAAAGAATTATTAGTCACTACTGCATCATTTCTTGTACTTTAAGGCAAGAACATTAAACATATCTAATGATTTTCCAATGATGGTGTAGATTTGGTGTTATTCCAACTAAAGGGAAGCTGTTTTATACTTTTGAGCACATTCGATGAAGAAGTTGTCATTAAAAAGAAAACTATACGTCAGTAATTCTGAATACCTTTTGGATTTGTTTTCTGTTGCGGTCAAAACAAATTGAAGCCACTCAGTGGCTTAAAACCACACAAATGCATACATGAAAGTTCTGTAGATCAGAACTCTAGTCTCTCCAGACTTAGGTCAGTTTGTCAGGATGTGTTCCTTTCTGCAGATTCGGGGGGGATCATTCTCTGCTCATTTGGTTTATTGGCAGAATTGAGTTTGTTGAAGTCTCTGTTTCTTTTCTTTTCTTTTCTTTTTTTTTTTTTGAATTCTCTATTTCTTTGCTCTCTGTAACCGAGGGCGCCACCCATTTTCTAGGCCACTACATTCCTTAGTTGGAGGCCTCAGCATGCCTCCTCCAAATGCAACAAAGGCTGGTGGAATCCTTTTCATGTTGAATCTCTTTGATCTACTGTTGCCTTTCTCTTCTATTAATATTGAAGGACTGATGTGTTTAGATGGGGTCTCTGCAGGTGATCCAGGCTCACCTCACCATTTCACGTTCCTAAACCTAAATCATATCTTTCAGATCCCTCTCTCCAGGCAAGGTACATATCCACAGGTTTCAGGGGACTAGGGCATGGGCATCTTTGGGGACCAGTTTTCTGCCTACCATGCCTTCTGTGCTTGCTCTCTTGTCCCAACATCATGTGCCACCTGTATTCTCAGTAGGTACTGGGTAAAGGTCTTGGCCTCACTTTCTTCATTCCTGAAATTAGGGCAATTAAAATCATTGAATGGAGAGTTGCTTCCACTCAACCCTTGTATGAATCCTAATGATAGAGAGAGGCATGGGAAAGGGAACCTAATGATCAATGTGGATATTATTGTTATTTTCTATTCATGGATTTTGCTGGAGTGTAGATTTCATATAATCCTGACTGACTCCTTCCTCTCACACTTGGTAATCTTCTTTGAAGGCCATCAATCTCTACGAAAGTTGACTTCTTCAGAAAGAAATTGACTTACCTCCTCAAAACTGTAATAACTGGTCCCTTGAGATGTTTTTATCTACTTACTTACTTTACAGCTTGGATAGAGCTTTCAGCAAATCTTTGGTACATTTTTCCTTTTGCTTTACTGATTTGGATTAAAAGAAATTGTTTTCTCTTCCACTTAGTTTCTTAGTAAGTTGTATTCTACCTATACCCAAACATAAATGCTCTCAGTGTTTTAAAAAGGTATTATGCCTAACTTATCATTTAGGAAAGATATTAATTAATGTTTTTTATTAGTGCCACAAACTCAACTGCTTTAAACCTTAATTTGCTCACATACAAAGTGGAGAAAATGTTTATGCCAAACTCCTGGAATTGAAAATTTTTAAAAAATTCTGGGGAAGTACTTAATATGCAAATTTAGCAAGTACTTGAATATAAACAGCTAATGTTATGTTAGTAGTAGTAATAGTAGGGGGGTAAAAAAACTCATGCCAGTTTGCTCTGGACTTTCAAGTTTTAGCAATGAAAGTCTAACATTTTTGAAAATCCTTCAAACCCAGGAAAATCTGAGGGTTGGTCACCCTGGGATTAGTAGTTGGAAACAGAGCTAAATATAAATTAAATTTTAGGTAATTAAATAATTACCTAAAAGAAATTACTTAATCTTTGAGTTGCAATTTCCTTTTTTTGAAAGGTTTTATTTATTTTTTAGACAGAGGAGAAGGGAGGGAGAAATAGAGGGAGAGAAACATCAATGTGTGGTTGCCTCTGAGATGACCCCTACTTGGGACCTGGCCCGCTACCCAGGCATGTGCCCTGACTGGGAATCAAACCAGTGACCCTTTGGTTCTCAGACCCATATTCAATCTACTGAACCACACCAGCCAAGGCTCTTTTTTTTCCCTATTTCCATAAAGGTTTTATTATTTTCTTTTTTTAATTATATTTTATTGATTATGCTATTTCAGTTGTCCTGATTTTTCCCTTTGCCCCTATCCACCTATCATTCCCCACTCCCTCAAGTAATCCCCCTACTATTGTTTATGTACATAGGTCATGTGTATAAGTTCTTTGGCTACTTCATTTCCTATGCTGTACTTTATATTGCCATGGATATTATGTGACTATGCATTTGTATTTCTTAATCCCCACACATCTTCACCCATTCCCCCATATCTGCTCCTGACAACCATCAAAACACTCTCCGTATCCATGATTCTGCTTCTGTTTTCTTGCCTGCTTAGTTTGATTTTTTAGACTAAATTGTTGATAGATATGTATGTATTGTCATTTTATTGTTCAGAGTTTTGATTGTCTTTTTCTTAAATAAGCCCCACTGATATTTCATATAACAATGGATTAGTGATAATGAACTCCTTTAGGGCTTTTTGTTTGTTTGCCTGGGAAGCCCTTTATCTGCCCTTTGATTCTAAATGATAGCTTTGCTGGGAAAAGCAACCTTGACTGTAGGTCCCTGTTTTTCATGACTTGGATTATTTCTTGCCAATCTCTTCTAGCCTGCAAAGTTTCTTCTGAGAAATCAGCTCACAATCTTATGGGTACTCCCCTGTAGCTAATTAACTGCTTTTCTCTTGCTACTTTTAAGATTCTCTTTGTCTTTAACCTTTGGCATTTTTGTATCCGTTTTGTGTCGTATTCTGTGCTTCCTGGACTTGTATGTCTACTTCCTTCACCAAATTAGGGAAGTTTTCTTTCATTATTCTTTCAAACAGATTTCTAATTTCTTGCTCTTTCCCTTCTCCTTTTGCACTCCTATGATGCGAATGTTGGACCTCTTGAAGTTGTCCCAGAGGCTGCTTGTACTATCTTCCTTTTGGGGGGGGGGGATTCTTTTGCCTTCTTGTTGTTCTGGTTGGTTGTTTTTTGCTTCCTTGTGTTCCAAATCATTGCTTTGATTCTTGGCTGCATCCACTCTGCTGTTGTTTCACTGTAGATTGTTCTTTATTTCAGTTAGTGTATCCTTTGTTTCTGACTAGATTTTTTTGTGCTCTTGAGGGCCTCAATAAGTTCCTTGAGCATCCACATAACCAGTGTTTTAAGTTCTACGTCTCATAGATGGCTTATCTCCATTGCATTTAGCTGTTTTTCTGGAGATTTGATCTGTTCTTCCACTTGGGCCATATTTCCCTGTCTCTTCATTTTGGCAGCTTCCCTCTGTTTGTTTCTATGTATTAGGTAGAGTTCCTATGACTCCTTGTCTTGGTAGCATGGCCTAAGGTAGTAGGTGCCCTGTAGGGTCTAGTGGCACAGCCTCCCCTATCACCCATGCTGGGTGCTTGAGGTGTACCCTTTGTGTGGGCTGAGTACACCCTTCTCATAGTTGAGCCTTGATTGCAGCTGGCAGGTCAATGGGAGGAATTTACCCAGGACAGTCAGCTGGGAGGACTGACTGTGACCACTGACCACCACCCTCTGCCCTCTGTGGAGGATGAGCTGTGCAGGGGCAGAGTGGATGGTGGTGCTCTGATGTGGTCTGTAGTTGCCAGGTGTTTCCTGGGTGGTGCAGGGCAAGGTCAGCCCCCACCTGTGTTTTTCCCTGAGCCATCCTGTCTGAGCTATAAAGCAATGTGAGATGGCTGCTCCTTGTGCTGAGCTTAGAATTTCCCAGGCAAAGCCAAGCTATGAATCTAGGCTGACTGCTGCTAGTGCCAGGCCTGGGGCTCACTGAGGCTAGCTGCTTCTTGTTTGGGAGGGTTTAGGAAGTTGTGAAGCATGAGCTAAGACCAACCACTCATATGGAAAAGCAGCTTGGGTGGGCCATAAGTTGGGTGGGGCAGAGTCTCAGAGGGATCTCCAGGGCAGGTCAAACAATATTAGCCAGGTTGATGGAGTCTCAGGTATGGTGCTAGCTTGCTGGCTCCATGGGAGCTGAGTCCAGAAAAGGGACACTGGCTTCTTCATGCCTTGATGCCAGCCACTTCAGTTCCTTTCCCCCCGCCCCACCCCAATATGCTACCAGTGCCTTTCAAGCTGCTGTCCCTGTGCTGCAGCTCAGAGGGAGTGAGTCTGTGTAGGTGAGTCCATGTGTGACTTTCTTCAGAGGAACTGCTTGGGGCTCTGGAATTTTGTTCCACCAACCCAATCCTCACTGGTTTTTTCAGCCAGCAGTTAAAGGGCCTTATCTTCCAGGCACTGGAATCCTGAAATGGGGGGCCTGGTGTGGGGTTGGCACTCTTCACTCCCAAGATATCCCTCCCCCCTGAATTTTTATACATCACATGTGGATGTGGGGCCAGCCCGTTCCATGTTTGTGCCCCTCCTACCAGCCTGGATGGGTGTGCTTTCTTTAATTCCGTAGTTGTCAGACTTCCATTTCATTCAATTTCTGATGGTTCTAAATGATGGTTGTTCTGTATTTTGTTGTATGTTCATGTAGTTGTGGGAGGAAGTGAGCTATGTCTCCCTATGTTGCCATCTTGACTGGAAGTGACTTTGGACTTTCTTTGTCCGAAAATATGTATGAAATAATAGAACCCTTATCCTACCTGCTTAAACCATCTTTACTGGCTTTACTCTGCTTAGCAATTTTAGTACAAAAGGTTTTCCTTGATAGGAAGAAGTTCTTCAAGATCTGTTTATAACCTGCCCTTCCTTCCTCTTATCAATAATGATAATAATAATATTGATGATAATGATGACAGCCAATGCCTTTTAGTGCTTTCTATGTACCAAGAACAACTCTGAAGACTTTATAAGAACTTAAAATAAAAAGTCCCGGAACTACTCACCATTTTCTATACACATGACTCTCATATTCAGACTATGGCCATGATATTAACAGTAATTGTCAATTCTTCCTGTACATCCATTAAGGTCCTGCCTGAAAGTCACCTCCTCTACAAAATCCTCCCAGAATCCACAGGACAGGAGTGTCTCTCTTGCCCTTCACTGACCCGCAATTTACTCAATATGTTGCACTCTCTACCATGCTACTTTTTGCATTTTATCAAACTGTTTTTAACATATGTGTTTCCTTCACACACACACAAAAATGCCTATTCATATTTCTAGCACCAAGCATGGGATTGGGTTGATTGGCTGTTTGCGGAATGAATGGAAGAGCATCTGATTTATTTTATACTAAAAGATTCCCTAAAGAATTTAAACGATCAATATCTATTTTTCATAAAATCTATTGAAAATCATAAATGTTGATTTACTGTGTAGAAATCTATGTGGCATTATGAACTGTGGAGCATGAAGATTAAATAATTTAAAACGCATATCTTTCCCATGAAATAGGAGAACACAGTAGAAAAGGGGCCAGGTGCCTATTGTTAAAATCTGTTCTTTACAATCAGAAGCAGCGGATATTACAGATAAGACCACTAAATCCATGCTACACAGGTTTATAAATGGCGGGCTCTGTCCTGTGACTTGTTCTGCTTCCTGCTCGGAGAGCTGCTGACCCTGATCCATGGACTTAACTGTTTCCCTGGCAGTAAAGGGCTGAAATGTGCATAATTAAGACCTCCTATTTAATTGGATATGGGTCACTCTCATTTAAGATAGAAAAGCTTGCTTGTTCTCAAATTCTATTCTGAAAATGGGAGTAAATAAAAATGGTCACTCAGACTGGTAACTATAGGGACAACTTGATAACATTTTTTGCCTAGCTTGTTAAAAAATTATAATATAAAATTGCTTCTTACCTATAGGGCTTTCAGGTAACTGTTTTTCATGGTTTTGCTTGCCAAATATTAATATACCTATTTTAAAAATTAAGACTTTAAAAATGCATCAAAGTATGAACATGAAAAGTCAGTATTCTAGTATTTCTTATAATTGATCAGGTATACCAGTTCTATTTTAATACTGAAATATTTTTTGACTTCTTTTAAAATGTATCCATCATGGTTAACTTTTCCATTGTATATTTTATGGTAGTTTTACCTCTTATAATACAATGATACTTCAAGAAATGGGTTAGCATTCATTTTTTGCATAGTTTTTAGGATGGCTTTGCAGTTAAAAATGCATCCGTGTCTCATGTGTTATCAGTGTTGTCATTCAGGTGGTGACCTCGCTTTTCCAGATTCCTCAGAGATTTGAAATGGCCAGATTACATGAAACTCCTCAAGTGAATACTTGTTAATGCCAGTTTGGGAGATTTGTGATAGCACATAACATGTGGGCAAGTCCCAGGCTGGGCTGAGATCTCTTTGGCAGGATCATATCTAGGTAGAAATGCAGCTCAAAAATTACCTTGAGACCCTCGTATTGTGCTCTGTGTTGTGGTTTTATGATATTTGATATGCAGAGCATGGGCCAGTGAATGATAAATGTCTGAATGCCTGTTCACTGTGACTCATCAGAAACTAGGTTCTTGCTAGGCTTACTTGTTTCCTCCCCAGTTTGTTTCCTGCTTTGTAAATGTATCAACACAGTTAAAGAAATAATTCAGGTGCCAAACAGCCTAAAATGATGAACCTTGAAAGCCTTATATGTAAAACGTACACTGAAAACCTTGTGTCAGAATTACATCACTTGCCTCCCTGTGTCTACACTTCTCAGATGGAGGGATATCATGCTTTACTTGCTCTGTATTTGAATTTAGTCCCAATCCCTCTCTTCTAGTCTCTCTGGGGACAATGTATGGTGGATCATTAGCATTATTATCATTTCAGTTATAGTCAGACTACATATCCACACTTAGCAAAGGGGGCTGAGTAGATTTCTTTATTCATTTAGAATAAATTCCTACTGTAATATAAATGTTGCTCAGGATAGAGCTTTGAAATGGATCCTGATTCTTTAAATTCTTTCCTGTCTGTTTCAGGAAATAGTGAGATCCTGTTGATAGTAAAGTACAATGTGTCTAAAGTTCACTTCTAAACACTCCTTGCAATGAAAATCATCTGCATTCTCTTTATAATTCAGAGCCACAAGAGATGTGTCTAATCTTGGAGATCTGATCCAGTATCATTTAGGGGGAAAAAAATCCTCGACAATAATTCTACCATTCAGATTAGTGAAAGCAGTAAAGCTTCACAGCTTCTGTCGTCTTAAAAAGATATCGTGAAACAGGGGAATAAGGACTTGGATTATGGTTCAGGAGATTTAGTTGTTTGTAAAAATAAAATGATTAGCACAGCTATTATTCAAGTTTTTAATCAACGAAAGCAAATGGCATCTGTTTGTTATCATTTTTTCTGCAGAAGACAAAGGCTCAGGTCCCAATGGTGCTGACTGCTGGCCCCAAGTGGCTCCTGGATGTGACTTGGCAAGGAGTGGAAGACAACAAAAACAACTGCATTGTGTACAGCAAAGGTAAATGCAAGATCTTTGGAACTACTGAAAGCTGAGCTACTACTGATGTGCTAAACCACATCAAACGAGCTGGAATAGGGGTGGAGAGTTGAATTTCATCTTCTCTTCCTTCTTCTCTTATGAATCTGTTACGTGTATCTATCTGCAGCAATACCTACTGGTTTGTTTGCTTTTTTACAACATAAAACAAAAAATGTTATGCCATTAATTACTTAGCAGCATACACATTTTCCTAAACCCTGTACATATTTGAGTGGCTTGCCAGGTTCCTTCCTTGTGGTTAGTAGTTAGCAATGGCCAGTTTGATGAAGTCCCAGATTCCTCTGTTAGGCATTATCGATCAAAAAGTAAATTCCTTGTGAAATTTAGCAATTCGTGTCAGGGTGTTTGCTGCAGGAGGCACTACAACCCAGGCTGTTTCTTGAAATCAGTCAGGATGGGAGGGTAGCTTAAAATGAAACTATCGCAAAGGCGGGATTCTTCCCCACGGTGATTTCTGAAGGGCAGGAGGCAAACGGAAAAGAGGAAGCGGTGGCTTGCAGAGCCTTGCCTTTGATTTGCTCAGTGTGACAGCAACCGAAACTGCGTCATACAGCTACGCCCTGGCTACAAAGGAGCCGCTGCTCCGTGATGGCATATCATGGGACGGACTTTCCAAAACACAGCCCCCTCCTTGTGTGTGGTGTGGTTATGGGCACTTTTCTCCATATTCAAGTTACGGACCCGAGCTCTGTACTTTTCCAGTGAAACCCCTAATCTCTCTTCTTTGCAAATATTGCAAAACCTTGTGCTTCTCATGTTTAATTTCTTTTAGCTTTCATTTTTAACCAAATAGACCTACTGAGATCAAAGATTTATTTGCACATTGAACCTAGAAACCATGAAAGCATACAAGGGAACAAGCAAATAAGCGCCCCTATCAATGTATTAACATATAAAACACTAATCATAACATCAAAGACTCTTAAAAACTTGCTAGAAACAATTACAACTTGTTCCTATAATCATTACAATTTGTACACTTATAAGAGGATTGCCTTTAAACTACCATAAGCCTTTGAAAGTTGAAACACCGGAAAGAGGGAATTTGCAAGCTAAAAAAAAAAAAAATCTGCACACCAGGATCTGATTATATTCCTTTCCCTTCTATAATTGCTGGTCTCGTACCCACTCATTTTGTAACCCCACATACCTGTAGTATCCTGGTGGGAGCTTTTAGCTAGAAGACAAGGTAGGTTTTCTCAGGATATGTCAATATGATCTATTAAAGTGGAAAGAAATAGTATGTATAGTGAACCAGCCTCCCAGTGCCCACATTCAGAATGCAAAATACAAAAGTAACTTGGAACACAGGGTCAATTACTAGGAATAAATTTTTTTGCTCTACAAAATCTTATCTTCGTGTTGGCATTATAATATGCATGAAGCAAGGAAATAACTGTTCTATCACAATCCAGATCCAGTGCGTTTGTAAATCAGGCATTTTAGAAGAAATGATTGTTACATTATTATGTAAGGAAAATAGTAACAAAATTGTAGTTCAATATTCGACAATACTTTATGTACTTGTATAGCATGTTGGACAGACATTAAGCCTTCTGGCAATAAATTTCAAGTAATTTGTAGAAGCTTATTAATTAATGAATTAACTCATAAAACTGTGCTAGCTCTATGCATGGATAATAATGGCCACCATTTATTTATTAAGCACCCCTGAATCCTCTCCATTGGTAATCCCATACCACATTGTATCTACTTCTCTCATTGTTCTTCCTTGCCTTGTTTTATGATGATCATTTTATGCAACTAGGAAAAGAGTAAGTAAAAAGCAAGCTATTTTTCCTGCTTCTCCAATTTACTCTGTATTTACTGAGAGCAAGGACTGGGGCTCAGTCACCTTTTTCTCTTGGGTCTGGCATGCTATTTATTCCCACCACCTACCCGCCCCCAATAGAAAATCACTAAATAAACCTTGTTGGTTGACTAGATAAACAAATGATGAATGTTTGCCAGAAACTCTAATAGACACTTCACATACTATGATAATGAACCATATGAATTCCTGCCATTTAACAGTTTGTAACCTACAAAAGGCTATTTGATGTTGTTCACCGTACAAGAACCATCGGCACTGCAGCACAACGTGCTGGGGCTGCAACGGCTACTGTACATGCTTTATTTCATTTAATCATCACTTAAAACCTCCAATGTGGTCATTAATACACTACTTCATTTGAACAAAGGGAAATGAAGAGTGGGTAGGGTATGTAGTTTGCCACGGCCCACAGCTAACGGGCACAGTGCTTGAAGTAGAGTTCGCGTGTGCATTTATCTAACTTAGGGTCTGAGTTATGCATTTTAGAATATGCTTTCTTCATTAGGCTTTTAAACAGCTCCATAAAATAGGTAGGGTTTTTTTTTTTTCATTTTACACAATTTGACGTTGTGACTGAGGAAGGTACGATGGCTGCCCTGGTCATAGAGAGCTAACAGGGAGTCAGATTTGAATCCAGGTCTTGACAATTCCTCATCCTGTGCTCTTTGTACTAGGCAACTCCGCCTTTCTACCTGCAGCTGTTAAATGGTGAGTAAATCCTCTCAAAACACTCAGGCCTTTGTGCCCAGAAATCAGAAAGCATGTGCATTAGTGTGCAACTTCCTACAGGGCGTATGTGTCTCCTTTCTGATGGACACGCACGGGAACTGGTGCTCTGGGCAACAAACTTGGGAAAACTCTGCTGGAGGCTGGAACCTAAATGGGCTTCAGAGGCCTGATAATGATTTCTAGAGTTCAGATTTCCTTTGGTGGGAGGGGATGCCCAGAGTGAGTCTCCAAGGTCTGTGAATTCCTTAGTATTCTAGGATTGTAGTAGGGATGGTTCAAGTCATGGAAAAGGTAATCCCAGAAAGTGCTCCATGGGCTCTGAAGCCTTTGTCTTCATAGGCTGCAGGTATGAGAGCCTCCTCAAACCAAGTGACTTCTGTAGGCGAGAGGATTTAGCAATTTAGACTTGTGATAGAAATCCAAATGGAGTTGGCTTGAGCACAAAAATTAAAGTGTGTGTGTGTGTGTGTGTGTGTGTTGTGAGTAGGGGAATTTATCTGCTCATATGTCTGAGAGTCCAGAGATATTCAGTTTAATCCAGTTGTTCAGACTTTGTCCCCAGATTGTCTCTCGTATCTTCTGCTTCCTCTTTCCTTTGTGGGCTGCGTTATCAGACATACTCTCCTTAGGTGGGGGGAAGCTCCAGATTTCTTCTAGCAGCTCACCAATTCCAGCAAAAAAGGAGCTTTTCTGTGTTTTTATTGGGACACATCCCATACCAACCCCTAAACCAGTTAATCTCTGTGACTCTCCCTGGCTGACTCGAGTCACTCTTAGGGCCAAGAGCTAAAATTAACCTCACATAAGCCACTAAGATGGAACATAAATAGTTCCCCAAATACAACCAAAGTGCTGTTGCCAGACACACAGAAATGGTTGCTTGTTGGGCTAACATTCATGCACCCAGACTTTCTTATTTTGTTTTCTAGCTAATAATCTACATTACTTATGAATTCTGTGCCGACTTCATTATTATATGATTTGACTCTCTGAGAGTATATTTGTACCTATGTACAAAGAGGATGTAAAATGCCTGTGTGTAGTGTTTTTAAAAAATTGCTTTGACTATAAAATTTTTTATATTTTTTATGGTGTGTCAATAGGTCACTTAATGTGTAACTATTACCATTTAAGAGACACACTTCATGAAATATTATTTATTAACTGTGGGCTAGTAATAAAATTAAATATAATTATAAAATTTTCATTTCCAGGGTGTTCATTAAATAATTGTTATAAAATTGTATATAATCAGCGCTATCTGACAGGCTGCCATCATCTTGTTTTATCAAAGTAAAAGAAGCATAGTATTTGGCATTAATAGTATAACCTGATATACTTTTTTTCCTGCCTCAACTACCCGCTGTCATTTCAGAAAGTAATTAGCTCACCCAGACGTTGATGGACCAGACTTGTTGGGTCGTCTGTTTTTTGCCATTATTCTCAGCAGACTCCAGATAATTCTAATTTACTTATCCGTAATGAAAAAGACTAAAAAGCACTATGCTGAAGTGAAAGGGCGGTTGCTAGGGGTAGAACACGCAGGGTCTGCTCACTGACTGCTGACATCCACTGTTGAGCATTGGAGATTGTCTTCTTTTTCTTTTTCGAGTACAGTTTACATTTGATGATAGTTTGTGCTAGCTTCAGGCGGGCAGCCTAGTGTCTTCTTTCCCACACAACATTCTGATCTTTTCTCCATAGTGATTGCACCATGCGGTGGCCTCTTAACACATGCAAGCAGCGTACTTCGAGTTTTACGTTCCTGAGTATTTAAAACTAAGCCTTTTTTGCAGGTGGGTTTGTTCATTCAGTTCACTTCAAATGAGGCATGATTTTTTTTTTTAGTTTTTTATGGAGTTGTTATTTCAGAGTAGCCACATTCTCTGTGTATCCAGATTCAGAGAACAGGCTGTCAATCAAAGGAGTGGGGAGGTATCAGGCTCACCCTCACTCTCACCTTCACCACTGAAGAATCATGTGTTGCATGTGGAGCCACAATGTCATTGTACAAGACCGTTGCTCACGTGTAACGCTGAGCAAGTCGTTTTCGCTCTCTGAGTCTTGCCTTTTCTCAGCTATGAAAATGGAGCAGCGATGGTATGTCACAGAGTTTTGGGGAAGAAAGCACCTGTACACTATCTGTGTATGTGATCATTAATATTACATGGCTGATTACCTAGACTCAGTCCAATTTGCCCTGTATTTGTCAGTCAGTGCAAATTAGAGAAAATGAAGCCAGGCCTTGATATTGGTATCAAGCAAGTGTGCAAGGGAAATGATTGTGTCACACAAGATGTATGTATAGCTAAGGACTCCCTCCAGTCACTGGGAACCCAGGGTATCTGCAGAGACCTGTATCACAAATCAGAGCAGCAGCCTTCGCCAGAAGATATTATTGGATATTTTTTGTCTGGGGAACATGATACTTTAAATTTTTAATGAAACTCATATAAAATGCTAGTATAAAGATGGTAATGATTGTAATATTAATACTAATAGTAGCAGTTACCACTTATTAAGCACTTATTTTATGTCAGGCATTGTTTTAAACACTGTACATACATTTTCTTATTCACAATTACAAACTCACAATGCAAGCAGCATCAGTCCCACTTTATAGATGAGTAAAGCAAGGTTGAGATAAGTTAACTAAATAATTCAAGGATATCTAGCTCATACATAATGAAATTGGGATTCAATCTTGAACTTATTGTCCTAAATTCCCAAATGTACAATGAGAAGAGTTCTGAAGGTCACGGTTGCAGGTTATTGCCCTTCTTCACAAAATCACATGCACGTTTATCAGTGAAGCTCCTTTTCTCATTCTGTGGTTCGGCTTTAAAGAACAAGTGTTCAAGAGCTAAAACAGCAGTGACAGCAGTACTTTTTCTAATGTCTCTGTTGTTTCTAGGGCCACAGCAATTTAAAGTCAGCTAGAAGACCCATCTCAGAATCATTCTATGATCGTCTTCAGAGCTCTGGTTTCTCTTGTTTGCACAGATGTAACCATGCAGTTCATGCAGTTAAACCCACACTGATTGTCTCCCATGTTAAAGGACCTACACTAGGCACCGTTGAATGAATGACAGAAATTCTAATATGACCTATCTTGGGGAGCAGCTTTCTGCACACTGACTAAATTGATCAACTTTTCAAAACAAAGACCTTTCATTATAAGGATCCTTGCAAAAGTCTGGACTATTTTCCACCTTAAAATAAAGGATCTGTTGCATGGTGCTAGAATTTTGAAACAATAGCCTTGTCTAATGTGGCAGTCAATTTTTAAACTAGCCTACAAGTTAATGTGTAGGCTAAGCTAAGGACCTAATGTGTATGACATGTGTAGGACAAGTTAAGGCCCTAATATCATATAGAAACTATATGATATCTTCTAATGTGATATTAGGGTGTTTCCTAATATCATAAGAAACTATAATTTAAAAGGGAAGATTGTGCTTAAAATATAGTATTTGCCCATTTGGTAATTCGTGGAAAATGTATACTATTGTCTCATTTTACAGGATTGTTAAAGGAGGGTGGGTGCCTGAACCAAATATTTAACAGCAGGAATTATAAAATCATAAGGCGATTAAGTTAGCTAGTCGAGGAATTCCAATATTGCTTTTTAAATGACTTCAGGATATAGGAGGTACTGAGGTTATTATCTGTTATCAGGAATACAGTGGAATTGTACAACTGGATAATAACCAAACAAACTGACACAATGTAAAATTACATTATCAGTGTGTTAAAACAAAATTGCACCCTAAAGGAGTCCACATGCCAGCTCAGAGCTGCAGTGTAATTATGCTTAACTCTGATAATTAAAATACAACAGAGATCAACAGAATCATTTTCATTAAGAAAATTATTAATGATGGTGGTATAACAGTAATTGATTGCAGAGCACCACAGGATAACTCGATGCCGAAAACCCAACGTGTTTCCTGAACATCTGAGGCTTTCTCCAGTTCTGCGCTGTAAGAATGAGAGGTGTTTTGAGGACTGAGCAAGTTATTATTATGCCTGTTCTAGGAATCAGTGGTTGTAGAAATAACTGCTTTAGAAAACCACCATTTTGAGTCAAATTGTCATATCTGAGGGGTTCTTAAGGTCAAGACAAGTGACCTCACCAATGACTACATTATTTACAATGGAGCTGTCTGTTGCAAATTGCAGGATGACAGCAACTTTAGCAAATATCAGGCCTTCTGTCATTTCCCTTTTTTCGCTATGCATTTGCTGTTTTTACAATTATGTCAGCGATTTAATGATGTTATTCCAGTCTGGTTCTGGTCATACCAAATACTTTATGTCCTTAGTTATTATTAATGTTTGCTATATTATATGAAAAAATACATTTGTTCTCATATCAACATTACTGTAGGTTTCCTTAATGAAATGTTGATAAATAATCCTGTATGATAATACTATTAATTACCTTCCTGGATTAGATGAGCTCTCGTATGTTGAGGAAAAAAATACCCCTAACTACCTTGGATTCATGCATGAATGACGCTTCTGTCTCTTAGGGGTAAAAGCCCCGTTAGGATGTTGGCAAATGATAAGGCCTGAGAATATGTCAGTTTTATAAGTATAAAAATGAAAAACGAAGAGTGGGGTCTTTTGAGAGGTGACTCACTATCATTCAGGGATGTTCGCTTGTCATTCAAAGCGATGCTAATCTTGAAAGCTACCCCCCGAAGTATCTTTGTCAGCTAACATGGGGCACAACTCTTTAGGGTGGATTTTTTCTTCACAGGAATGTATTGTGAGTACTTCTTTAAAACAGTGTACTGCATAGAGGAAATTATTAGACTATAACTCCAAGTGAAAAAGCAGAATGTGAGGTTTTGAGCCTAGTGTGATTAAAACTATATTAAAAAGTGTATGCATCGGTAAACGTAGTGGAAAAAAATACCTCAAAATTATAAAAGTATTTCTATAAAGGTGGTAAGATGTGGGAGCTTTTTTCATATCCCTCTTTGATAATTTTCTTCACTTTGATTATTTTTCTTATATAATTTTAGAAAAGTGTTTGCAAATGAAAATCACGTTTTGTCTTAACTACATGCTGCTCTTCTTCTTATACAACCCAAACTGAAAGAACAAAGAAATCTCTGCCTTGCCCACAAAGTTTCCCTCGTCCACAGAATTTAAATTATTCCCTAGTGATATAATTATTTTTCTCTAGTATCTCTCTGAGTGTCCTAACACTTTGTTTCATAAGATATTTTTCCAAGTAAAATAAATGTAATTGAGCCCATGCTTTGTGCATGATGTGGCCCAGGTGTCAGGAGGGATACAGAGGTCTTTGAAACATGCCTCCGGCTTAAGGATGTATTGAAAGCCCTTAATTGATGCAGGTTGCATTATACCAGGTTCTGTCCTGCACGGTCAAGGCAAAGTTGAGAGATGGTATGGAATCTTGGTTGGCTATTAAAATCTGAATCTAAGTTGGAGAAGGGGAAGGAGGGTGCCCGAGGAGGTTGACAGTGTGTACCCAGGAGCATCCAGTGTTTGCACGAGAGTATCAGAGCATACTGTATTTAGAGCAGGGGATTGGCAAATGAGACCAGCGAGGGACAGGCCTGCAAAAGCTTCTGAGGGCCTGGTGGTGGGTGTCGTGGAGTGCTCAGCCTGAAGACGCCCTCAGGGAGGCAGTGGAGAGCCGCTGCGAGTTCTGAGGCCCACACGATTCCGTCGGGATTTTAGTGAAGACATGTGCAAGGTTACGCCTGGGTCCATCCATTAATAACAGCAAGACTTGATCTGCCCGAGAAATAATGTCAGTAGATACACCCTTCTAGAAGATAGTAGTAAATCTTCCACCTTAATCCATTTATTACCTGACTCCCACGATTTTTCAACTCCAAGTGGACCTCCTATCCCCTCACTCCGGCACTGCCGTTTTCCTGTCCACCAGCCCCTCCTATTTTTCTTCTAGGTTACCTGATTGCGATGCCTGCCCTCGTGATTCTCATCTCTCTCGTACCCCCTCACCTTTCTCCCTTTCCGGCGTTTACCGGCCTGACAATACTTCCATTCTGGTGAATCCAACTTTCCACACTTCTCTGGGCAGAAGTTGAAGTGAATTAATATAGGTGGCATGCTTAGAGGAGTGCCCGATTCATGGTGAGTGCCATAGAAACATGTGGTCAAAATATAACAGGTGAACCGCTACCACCAGAACCGAGTCCCAACCAGCCCACATTGCATTGCATTCGATCAGAGGTGAGTGAGAGCCCTCCGTGTGTATATAGCCTGCCCATCGAGATTTATTCCCCTCATTAATCTTCACGGTCACTGTTTCAGACTTCGGTCTCCCCAAATGCACAACATCTCTTGGTAGGTGACGACCTTGCTTGCTTTCCCGGAGAAAGTGGGAGACTGGAAGCACCTCCCCCCAAGGTGGCTGCCCGGCACCGTGAGACTGAGGTGGCCGGTGCGAGCACCCAGACCTGGCCCACGCCTTCCCACTGCAGCAGTTGGCAGAAACTATCAGACTTTAGAACCTAAAATATTTTCGAAATGGCCCTTTACAGAAAAAGCTTGAGCACCCCTGAACTGAACCTACAGAGTCATGGCTTTGGGCGCACAGGCCCTAGATGACCTGCCAGGAGTACCCCTGTGGTTATGTTTACGCCAACTCCCCAACAACTCTGTTGCTGTGAGAATACAAAAACTGCCTCTGCCTCAGGCCTTTGCCCTGAGCTCTGCCCCCGCATTGCACCCTCCCTTACCTCATTCAGGACTCTGTGTAAATGCCTGCCTAACTACCCTGTCTCACTCCATCTCTCTTCCTCTCACCTTTCTCCTCTGTATGAATCAGCTTAGGCTGCTACATAACAAAAGAGCGTAGCCTGGGTGGCTTAAATAACAGGCATTTATTTCTCACTGTTTTGGAGCTTTGCAAGTTCAGGGTCAGGGTACAGGCACTCCGGTGTCTGGTGAGAGCCCTCCTCCTGGTTTGCGTGTCCTCACACGGTGGAGGAAGAGAGAAGAGCGAGCTCCCCCCTGTCTCTTCTTACAAGGGCACTAATCTCATCACGAGGTTCCCCACCCTCATATCCCACACACCTCCCAGAGGCTCTACTTCTGAATGCCACTGCACTTGGGGTTAGGGCTTTAAGATAAAAACTGGGGTGGGGGGGACACAGAACACTGAGTCCATGTCATCCTTTCTCACTTATCTTCATACTTGACATTTTAGCATTTGGTGAAACATTTTAATGCCATTTTTGTCCACTCCTAGAATGAGAGTTCTTTGAGGATAGGAATTCTGTATGATATTTAGCCATCCATGGTAGTACATGGCACAGAGTATGTGCTCATTAATAATTTATGAATTAATGAATAGATAAATGAATGAGCTGTTGCTTAATCTTTAATATGGAAAGCAATATAAGATATGCATTTAATAATATGCCCACAATTATCTCCTTGACTTTTAATCAATTTTCTGAGATGTACTCAAACTTTATTTCTTAACTTCACTATTGAATTTTAACTATCATATTTATAATTTGCAAGAAGTCTTTCTTGTTCTGTAACAGTTTCTTTTTCTCAATGCCTTGCTCTTTTTATATGGATATTCTTTAATCTCTTAAAATAGGAATTAGAAAGGTGTTTAAGAAGTTACGTGTCCTGTGCCTTGTTTTTTACTTTTTCTAACCTGTTCCGATCTCTGTAGTGTTACATCTTCCCTCAAATGGCTAGAGATCCACGAATGGCTACATTTTTTAGGATTGGGGCACTAAAGTCCAAATGCCACAACAGCACTAACAGGCAAACAGTGGGTTTTGCACAGGGTGATAGGATAGGAATCCAAAGCGAGAATCATACCCCTAGACTAATGAGCCAGCTGATAGGATGGGAATCCAATGAGGTCCCCATATAACGGTATATGTAATTTTTTAGTCTTATCATGATTACCTTCTCCAGAGAATGCCAGTCCCATCTCTGAGATCTGTGAATCTTGCAGCCAGCAGTTTGAGGACTTAGTGAGCAAAAGAGACCAGGTAGTGTATTGGGTAATTTTCCTGTCTCATTTTTGAGATTGTAGATGTTCCCCTACTCTCACGCAGGGGGCACTTGAGCATCCCCTTTGCTGAGCCTGTGTCTCTGGATCTAAAGTCACTGTTCCAGTTCTCCAAAGACTAAGGCTCCATCTCCAAACCAAGTGGAATGGGAGTGTCCCATTGCCCCATAAAGAATAGCTGGCCATGTGTAGCTAACAGCTTCCCACTCAAAATGCCAGTCCTGTATGTTTTAACCCCACTGTTCGGCCCACCTTTCAAGGCACCAGGTGTCTTTATTTCCTTACCTTTTCCAGATTCTGCAGAATAACGCTGCTCGCTTCTTGTTGACCTGCTGCTCTTCAAGTACTCGAATTTCTGCCTCTTGTGCTCTGCTGTGTCATCTTCATCATTTTCTAGCTTCCGAGATTGTGTTGCCTTCTGTCGCCTACTCTGCCCTGTCTCTCTGGCCTCATCATCTTTCATCTCATCACTGCCAAGCTAGTGGAAGGGAGTAGAAGAAGTAAACACATGCAGTTAATTCACCACATTTAACAGAAGCCCCCTCTGCTTTCGTTCTAGGCAGCCTTCTGCAGAGTTTTCTGTACTCACTCTGTTGACCTCCTACATTCCAGCATCTTCTCATTCTGTCTCGTTTCTAACTTTCTGGCTCCATGGATGTGACTCTCCCATGGGTCCTCTGTGGTTTCCTGTTGCCAGTGTTTCATCCCACTAGGCTTGACCTGATTGTCCCTTTCCACGCCCAGTGACAGGTTTCTCCGTCACTGTTCGTCCACTAAATGTTGTCATTCTCTCGTCTTTCTTTGTCACCTATATTTCCCCTACATTATTTCATCTGCACTCTAACTACCCTACTCTTTATAGCCTCATTTCTCATGTATCCTCCACAGATACCCTGTACTCGGACTTGACTCGTTTATTTTAAATGCTTCAAATACCCACTCCTTGTTTATATCTTTCCTTGTACATCATGTTTCCTTCGCCTAATAAATTTCTAGTCGTCTTGATCATTGCTAACAGGTGCCATTCAAAAGACTTCATATCAGTGCCTCTGGACAGGCTCCCCTGCCCTGTCCCCATAAGGGCAGAGCTCCCCCCCCAGCCTGGGCGTTGTCCCAGGTTGGGCGTGCACACCTCAAATGCAAGGGCTCCACTGCTCAGTGCTGCCACCCACAGACAGTGCATAGTGTTCACTCACTGAATTTTGAATCATTAGTTAATGGCTTTTGTGATGCATCACTCAGGAGGTCTTCTCTACTCTGACTTCATGTAATTTTAGAAATTACTAATATAGAAATCATTTGAAAATCTAGTAACTGAAATGCTATTGCCCCCACATCTAGAAAATCCTAGCATGCCTTAGCAAGGTTTATAAAATGCTAAGGAATCTGGTACAAGTGAATTTCTTTGGAGATATATATATATATATATATATATATATATATATATATCATCATTGTACCACATCAGTTAGCATGAGGTCACGTAAAAGAATTTGGCAAAATTAAAATCTACATACATGCAAAAGATGCTGTCAGACCATAGGATGCCATGTAACATCTTTGCACACCAGCCATGCCAAGACACTGGCTCACTATTACTGGGCAGTTCTTTCTGGAGCTACATTTTTTTCCCTCCTGTCAAACATGAACTCTGCCCGCCTGCTGTTCTAAGCTCTTCACTGGGGGAAAGCCGGCCAGATCTCGAGACATTGCTCTGAGACCTGGAATTGGAAGCTTTTCAGTTTATTCTTGGTATATAAGTCAACTCCATTTTTGAAGGCTATTTTTAAACTTAAAAGGTCACCTTATATGCCATGACATACAGTACTACTTCAGAGAAGATGTATTCTCATTAGGCTGTCTGGGGGCTATGAAGACTGCCAGACAACAGTGGGGTCAACCAAGATAGTATATCGTGGTGTTGCAAGCAAGAATATCCCAGCCGAAGGAATGGACCCGAAATACATACTTCTAAGTAAAAACAGATAAGATCTTTCTATCTATCTATTCATGTAGTTCTGTCTCCTGCCCATTGAAATTCAATGGGAATAAATTACTTTAAGCCAGTTTTTCCATCAGAAATCTAGTATTTATCATCACTGTCTAGTCTCTGTTGTCAGTAAAGATTTCCAAGAATGACTGCTCTTTAGTTCAACACCTTTACTTTGTGTAATCTTACAAAAAAATTGAAGTCTCAGAGGCTTTTTACGAAAACAATATTTTCCAAATACTTATCAAATCCTTCTACTGAGGAACTTAACGGTTTTATAATGAATTTGATCCAATGAGTCATATATGATATTTCTACATTCCTTCCCCCCAAAATGCAAAGTTTATCAGAAAACTAGTAAATAGTTTGGAGTTTCTCAATGTCAGAACTACTTTTGTAATGCAAATGAAATCTAAGCATCTCATGTATTATTTCTGCTATCTTGCTCTGTAGGTTTCTAGATTTAATTGTGTATTTTGTGGTCAAATAGTTTCACCTGTCAAGCCAGAATGGCTTGATCTTAAGTCTAGGGAAGCAAAAGAAGAAAGACTTATGAAAGATATTTAGACAAAACATTATTTATTTATATATTTATTTTACGTAATCTTTAGTGTATTTTCTTCCATTACCATTTAGTTCCCATCCCCCCAGCAAGCACCACACTGTTGTCCATGTCCATGAGTCCTTTATTTTAGGTTTGCACTTGCATTTTAACTGGAGATGCAGATAGGAAAGATAGCTTTCTATCAGTGAGAAGAAATAAAGGAACAATGTATATGAGAAAATGGACAAGTTACTTTTTATTTTATCCTTGGCTTTAAAGACACCATTTCAGTTAACTATCTCAAAGGAAATTAAGACAATCATCTTTATACACATGTAAAACTGGAAAGTGATTATTAAAAAGATGGCCATGGCATGAAATGTGAGGGTTGCATGTCTTTCAATCCACTGAAATATTGGCCGACTACCCGCAATTTGCCAGGAATTTGTTAACTTTTGCGATATGTTCAAGTTACATCTTACCTTGGTACAATACTAGGGTATAATTTTGTCCAGATCTAAACAGTTCCTTTTATTAAAACTATTGGCTGGCATTTTGCTACTTCGTATATGCTTTGCCAATGAACAATATGGCATCAGCTTTGTAGAAACACAAAAATCCCAAGTCCTATTTAGTCCTACTGAATCCAAGTCTGCCTTTTAATAAGATCCCAGGGATCTGTGCATACTTCGAAGTTTGGGAGGCCAGCATCTAGTGGTTACTGACCTGTCACAGAAGAGTACACTCGGGGCTAGAAATAGTTAACCCTGTAACATACTAGCGTACTAACTCACTCGCTGAGATTTGTGAACTTACTTGCAAATAACAAACACAACTGTCCGGCATGAGAATACTATAAAGGAAAAATAAGAATGTTGCAAAATTCTTCCTGTTTGGTCTGGGAATACACAACAGCTTGCGTGCTATCTTTTTTGGCACGCCCCCTCATTCCCACAACTGGGGTCAGAGCAGAGGAGAGGAAGTGCCGCTGTGCTCTCTCTTCAGTGGGAACGTTTATTGCTGGTTTTTTCTTCTAGCACCTCCTAATTTATATGAAGCATTAAATTGTAATGCTGTTTCTTTCCTTGGTGAAAATGCCCCCGTGTGTATGCCTTTAAATCAATTCACTGCTATTTTGTAAAACAAAATGCTACATGAGTACTTAGGGGAAACACAGGCCCCCTGACCCCTGGAGCCCTCGGGAGGCTCGCCTCTGTCCTCCTTCCTGCAGAGCAGAAGAGGGGAGCAAAAGAGAAGGAAAAAAGCAAACTTGCTGAGCCACACATTTCAAGTTGTCGACAACCCCATCCGCGAGAAAACAGAGGAAAATATATATGCTCTCTGTCCTGTCAAAAGGCGTTCGCCTTATCTTGAGAGACTGTCAGGGCAGGAACATCATGAATGGACAGGAGTCTATTAAATTAATAAGCTGCTGGATGGTGTCTGGAGAGTTATGATGCTCCATAAATCCAGTCTGATCATGGTGGACAAGGTTTAAATCTGCAGACTTCTAATACACATCCAGTTCTTGGATTGGATTTGAAGTTTGGTGCTGGAGACACAGAGATAGTCCTGCACCACGCGAATTAAGATTTATCTTTTTTTTCCTATGCTTCTCCCCCCTTCCACTACTCACAAAAATGAAAGCACCTTAGGGATCCTAGCAAATGTTACGGCTGGAAATGAAAAGAACTGTTGTCAAGGTGAAGCCGTGACCCAGAAGCCTAAAATCAAACCTCAGTCCATCTATTCAAGCAGCCCCGTCAGAACTGAGTGTAAAAGGTCCGTGTGGAGGGAAGGAGGCCTGAACTTATCTGTAACCTATTTTATAGTGACGCCTGTCAACTTCTCCTCGTCTGTATTTATGACAGAAAGAAAACTAATGGTGTCAGATCTGCCCAATAGTAATAAAAAAATCAGGAAATATTTTCTTCACCCCATTAAATAAAGACCTCTGATACAGCTTTTATTGTGATGTAGGTTTATGTGAGTTTTTAGCTTCCAACCATTTTAAGCCAAAGATCTGTATTTTATTATCCAAACAAATTCCCAGCTCAGCTATTAACTTCAGGTTGAGAACAACTTATTTACATGGGACTGATAAATAAAACCCCTGGAATAGAAACAATGGAATTTGTTCAGAGAGATAAAATTCTACAAGTCGAGAATTTTGTATTGCACTAGTTATCCTATCCAAACCCTGAGAAAATAGTTCCCTGTTTATTTCATCAACTTACGATTATTGTTATCAAGTGAAACTTTATTTTCTTACCATGGAACACATTTGTTAGAAAAACTGAGGAGGGCAGACAATGCTTTGGTATAACCGATGCTACATGCCATTGTAACATATTTAAGTCACCATAGAATCCTTATTGTAGAACCACCCAATTAACCCAACTCTGTAACGAGGTGTTAAATCATTACAGAGAGTGTGCGGAAGGAGCAGGGAGTCCACCTGCCCTCAGTGCTACTGTCTGGGAGGCCCCGTCCCAGACATCAAATCATTAACCACTGACAAATACCCTGTGAATGCAATGCCTTTTGCCTCAGTTTTATCATGGAAACATGATGGAGGTTTTTAGAGTTTAACGAACTTCCCAAACCATGCAGCTAACAAATGGCACAGTTCTCATCAAACCCATCTCTGCCTTTCATCACTCATTCATTTACTGACCACCTTTTTATTGAAGGCCTACTATGTGCCAGGAGATTTTCTAGGCACGGGAGTAAACAAAACAGACAATTATCCCCGCACTGGTAAGCTAACATTTTTGGTTAGAGGCCAAACATAATCAGTACACTGATTCAAAGGTCAAGTTGTTCACACACACACACACACACACACACACACCTACCTCCTTTACATAGAGCCAACTAAGTAAAGTTGGTTGAACCCTTTTGGATTCCTAAAAGTATCTGCCCTTGGATTTACTGACTTTTTCAGTGAAAAATTTTGGAGTTTTTTTTTAAGATTTTATATATTTATTTTTAGAGAGGGAAGGGAGGGAGAAAGAGAGAGAGAGAAACATCAATGTGCGGTTGCTGGGGGTCATGGCCTGCAACCCAGAAATGTGCCCTGACTGGGAATCAAACCTGCGACACTTTGGTTCACAGCCCACGCTCAATCCACTGAGCTACGCCAGCCAGGGCTTTGGAGTTTTTTCCCCCATAACTAACCACTGCATTTCTGAGCCTTAATGTCCTGTAACCCCAATATACTGCCCATTAATAGGCAGAGATTAAATAGATACTTGGATACTCACCTCATCCAGTTCAATTGTAAACAGGTCTCCTCTGTGTCAGTCTCTTCCCCCACACCCCAGTGTATTCTGTCCCTAGCCAGGAAATGCCTAAGAAAACAGATGAGTCCCACACTGTGCCCTGCGGGTCAGAAAATCCTGGCTTCGTGGGACAGAGAGGAAGGGTCAGTCTTCAGGTCCACAGCTCCTGATGGGAACTCCCTGCTTCTGGTTTTTTGAGTTCCATCCTAGAGACTGTGTCAACAGAAGAATCTCAGCTGCTCTCAGAAGCAGGAAGGAGACTGTTACTGTGTTTGCCAGTAAGACTTGAGAAAAGAGTATTGAAAAGTTTGTGAAGATTGTTATCTAGTGAACATTCCAGAAGCAGCATCTCCCTGAAAGCATGTACTTGTATTGTGATTCCAGCTCAGTCCTAGAAACACAGAGTGGGGGATCGATGCCTGACTAATACATAATAGGAAGCACTCAAGAAATACTTGTTGAATATGTACATGAATGCCTGACTTCTCCCTTTCCTTTACTCCTGAGTTTCCTAAGTCTCAAGTGAAGACAATAGATGGGGTTGCGAAGCAACAGTAATGGATAAGAATTTATATTTAAAGGGTGAAGTAAACTGATAGCTTTCTTGCTGGTAATGCCTTTCTGTCCTTATAAGACTTTGTAGTATACAGGAGCAGCTTTATTGTACATCCTGTGAGGTGTCAGTCATACAAAACACACCGAGCTACATACCTGAGTTCCACATCTAGCCTCCTGTATAAAACATCTGAGATAAAACATCTGAAGTTCAAAGGCCGAAAAAGAGAAGCTGAAATTTTTGGAGCACTTACTTTGTAGGAAACCTTGTAATGTGTTAAGCAGCTACTACGCAGGGGTTGCCATAATTATTACATGTTTATACAGCTAGTAATGGACAGAGTCAGAATTCGGACTAATTTTGTTCACAACAAAGCACTGCCTGCAAATAAAATGGTGTTTATTTCTACCCCTGCATTTATCTTTTAAACATGTTAAAATGTGACATGCCTATGAAATTAATGAAACAATTCAGCCCACACTGGCTTGACTTCAAGCAGAAAAGAATTTATTTTGAAAAACGCTAAAAGGTAGGACATAAACTACTGTGTAAACGAGAATATAAATAAAACATTTTCAGAATAAAAATCCCAATGCAATTAATTCTAGTTTCTCTAACCTAGTTTTTTAAGTTGTGGCATATAGAAAATTGGCAAACAATAAAAAAATGTGCAAATCCGTACAAAGAAGATATAAAATATATCTATCCCCTCAGAAGATCTCCCATATTCCAAGACAACCATTGTTGATTTCTATTAACATATATTGGTTTTGTCTATTCTTAACCTTCACGAGTCATGTAAATGCAGTCATGTCCTTTATGACTTATTTTTCTCAACAGAATATTTTAGAGACTCATCCATGTCGTTTTATGTAGCAGTAGTTTTTTTTTTCATCGCTGACTGGTATTCCTTTGTATTAGGACACCACCTATTTATTTATCTACTCTCCTATTAAGGGTATTCGGTTGTTCTCTTCACATCTGCAGCAATGGGTTCCTCCAAAGAGGTAAACTGTTTTAATTGAGAGAGTCTGGAAACCTCTGGTAGCTGTACTCTCAAGCCGGGGAACATTTTGACTGAAAGAAGTCTGTCAGAAAAACAACATGGGTCAGATTCCTTTGCTTTTGTATTTCAGTGACCTTCAGACCTTGTTGACCCCAACCAGTTTTAAGAATCCAAGCAAATTGCATCCCTAGATTTTCCTGCACTCCCAGTTCTATCAGTTACTTTCCTAACTGCCTAACCAGAGTGATTCAAGGGTGAATGAATTTCCCAATGGTCTTAGTGTGTGAATGAATATACATGGGATCCTTCACTTTTGGGGTGTTTATTTCTTTTTGTCTTATTAATTGCCTCCCACAAAGCAACAGAGCTATCTTAAAGCACTTTGAAATCTCCGGATAAAAACAGCTAATGCCATGGAAAATATCAGTGTTATTCTATCAGTTAATAGGCAGTTGAAGCTATGGAAGGAATAACCTGAAAGACAAGTGAATGGTCAAGAGGTAGAACAAGTATTTAAAGGAGGAAGAATGGGCAACAGTAGCCAGGGTTCTGAGAACAGGAATAAAATGGTCCATCGGGAGGAGATGGATCTTAAAGGAACGTGGTCCACTTTGACTCAGTTAGAGGACTGTGAACATGGGCACCGCCAGACAGTGTCAGGTAGCTTCGGTACTCGTCTGCATGAATTAGTTAAGCCTTAAGAACAATTATGGGATAGGCCTTTATCTGTATCTCGGTGGAGAATGCTCACCATTGTTGGAGAAATAACATTTCCCAGAACCCAAATTGCTCAGATGGTTTTGAAAAAAGGAAAAATAAGAAATAAAATCCTGAGAAACAAGAAATCATACAGTTAACGGCCATGGGCTGCTATGCCCTAACCTTCAACTCTGGGAGTATGATGAACTAATGTGGTCGATCTGTTAGTTGAAACAAATGTTCCAAAATGTTGGAACGGAAGCACATGAGACATGAGGGAGTGAGCTGGTTCTCTGGCCAGCCAAAAAGTCCTCTGATACTAGAGGATGAGCAATTCATTTAAAAATACAAGAATAAATAAATGATTCTGCTATAAAGTGAAAGAGTTGGCATAAAACAAACACAATTACTACTAGCTATTTATAATGATTTTTTTCCTTAGAAAGGGCTATATAGGTTTATACGGAGTTAACAAAATGTCTTTAAAACTCTAATTAAATTATAGAATAATTCTTATAGAAAATTCAAATTTAAACCTTTGCAGAAGTATATTCTCTAGAATTATGTTTTTCATTTGGACAAACTAAGAATTTCAAGGATAAGGATGATAATTTCTTCAATCATTTACATGAACTTAAAATTAAAGTATAAGGTAGGAATTTATCAAACCATGCTTCTAAAAAAAACAAAGATTAAGGACAGATAGAAGCTTTTTCACATTAAGATTTCTACCTTGAAGTTCTCCATGAGATAAGAGCTAAATGACGGCTAGCATGTATTAGGAAACCTACTGCCTTGGAATGGAAAAAATGTCTTTTGTTTTATCCCGATGCTAACAAAGAGGTTGGAAAGGAAAGATAAACTCTTTCCTGAACTCTGGGTTACTCTTGGTATAAACTTGTCTTATGAATAATCAGCTAATCTTTGAATACTTCCTTGAATTAAAGAAACTGGAAACTGTTCATCAAACGTATTTGCTAATTAAACTTTGAAGTCATCTTGGCACCAGACAGCCGTGGCTCTGTCTGCACTTTTGGGTGATGTTTTTACTTGTTGTTTTCATTTGCTGGACTCCCTAGTAACATCTAGCCTTGCCGCTAGTACGATTTTTCATAAGGGATTACCTTTCTGGAACCCCAGCCAAAGTCCACTTCAGCTGCATTTCCATTTAAGTATCAGAGTTTATGACCTTGCAGTGGAGATCCAGAATAGTCAACACTTCTCTTTCTGTACTAAAAACACTGCAGAAAATAGTATATGATATAGTGTTGGAGAAGCATGAACCCCCACAAGTGAATTAAAGCAAGATGCTATGGGGAGAATTAGGTCTAGTACATGTGCTGGAAAATGACTTTGACAATGACAAGAGTAGGTTTCAGCATACATATACATGCATGCACATGTACTTGTGTCTGCATGAATAGATACACGTGCAGACAAACATGTTCTTTCTTTAATAATAGTAGCCTAATATGTTTAGCGTGAAAATAAAACTTCTGGTATCACCACGCCCCCTAGCTCCACGTTAAAGAACTGTTTTAGCTTTGAATAATCAGCGGGGGGTTTTGTGTGTCCTTAAAGCATGAGGGTCTCTTAATTAACTCTCACTAATACTACATTGCATTTCAGATCAAGTATAGGACCAAAGAATGCATCATACTCTCGACAGAAAATAAATGACAATCAGTAAAGAACATCAAAAGCAGGGCCTTAAATATACCCCAGTGACCTCGAGCAGCCAGCTCATCTTCCGTGCCTAACACCAGCAAACGGGTGAGGGGCCAAACAAAGGCTCCTGTGTGTGTTCAGGGTGGACATTGTGCTTCGAGCTGCCAAAATATGAAAGAGAAATGCCTCAAATGGCAAAACAGTGAAGTTAGTAGTAGAGAAATATCTATAATGCTGATGAAAAAGATGAATTCTAAATTGTATAAGCCTGCGTGAGTTGCTTAATAAACAAGGTTTGAAAACCCAATTGTGCGAACGAATTCGGAGGGAAGGATTGCCTCTTGGCAACCCAGAGTATAAATACAAACTGTGGAAGAGGGAAAGAGACAAACACAGAAGGGCATAGTCTGGATTAGCAACAGTTCTGAAGTTTGGCATCAAGGGGGAACCATGTTTAGTTTTGTTCCATGAAGAAACAAATTCTGAAGGGACTCCTGTGGTCATTGGGCTTTTTAAATCTCCGTGAATGTGTGTCTGCATATAAACCCCCTGCCCTAAGGACTCAGGTCTTTCTCTTATGCATTCTGGGGACTACCACATTCGTGGTAGAGGAGGAAATCTATAAAACCCACCTGCCCAAAATAAGGGAGTTATATTTTCCATTGTGAGACCGCAGACCTCAGGAATACATTGCGAGTGGTCTGTGGGCAGTATAGTTCCCACAGAGGCTCCAGGGAAGTGCCAAAACCGGTTTCACTTTTCCTCCTTTTCTCTTTGAATCCCTGTGGGTCTCTGTGATTTTTTTTCCGCTGTAGCTGGACTAAAGTTGTACAGGAGACTTGCACCGTAAAGACTGCAATGTTAAAGAAAGCTGCAAGGAACAGCTTTGAGGCAAGGTTTCCAGCTTTGTCATCACGCTTGAAGAATTTTCTGTGTAATGTACTGTAATGCAGTATTCAATGGGGACACGTTTAATTGAGTTTTACACAACCCAGTTGGGAGTAGTGCTGCAAGGTAGGTGATGTCTAGGTTTTTAATCTTCCACTCCGGAGAGGCTTGTTGACGGCAAGGTTCTTTCTCTTTGCGAGAAAAAAAAAGGAAGCCGGAGAAGTGATACATCCGTGGATAAAACCAATTGGCAACCCCCAAAGGAATGAGGGCGATAAGGCAAATCCAGCACTTGTAAGAACAAAAGAATCCAACTGTTCATTTAAATGAGAAACAACATCGCCACGGAGGAGGCAGGGAGGCTGTGGGCGAGGAATGGGGAGGAACCCAGACTGACAACTGGAACCAGTGACGCAGGAGGAAGGAATTTCAGCAAACAACCAGGGGCTTGTTAGGGGGGTTATCAGGGAGATACCCACCAGGGTGTGTTTTTAAGAGAAATAAAAGGGAGAACGGGGCATTTGTATGGCGGGAACAATGAATAATGTGGCAGTAGTGAGTGGGGGAGGGGTAGCTATGGTCACAGAAACAGCACTTCAAATAAATAATCATTTTTTCCTAAAGTCCTGACCTAACCCCTGCATCAACCTGGGTAAAAATAGCACTGGACCCTGTCAGGAAGATGAAATAATACCTTAAATATCAGCTCCAAGGTATTAAACTTTCTTAGCTCAGGCAGTCCGTTTTCCTCCTCCTCTAGCTGCCTGAGCCGGGAGGGGTGCGAAGCAGCTGCACCCTGCAGGCTGCATCTCTGTTTTGTCTCAAGACTCTCAGTCTCAGGTTGTGGGTCTACAGCTGGCCCAAGCAGAACCCTTAAAAAACCTTTTTTCAATCCTCACCCAAGGACATGTGTATTGGTTTGAGTAAGAGAGAGAGAGAGAGAGAGAGAAACATCCATCGGTTACACATCCCCCCCCCCCCCCCCCCCCCGCCACACACGTGTCCTGACTGGGAATCAAACCCACAACCTTTTGGTGCACAGGTCGATGCTCCAATCAACTCAGCCACCTGGCCAGGGATCAAAAAAAATTTTTTATATACATTTATTATCCACTTTCTAGTCCCCAGCTGAGGAGGACTATCTTGATAAAGAATTACTGAGTATACTAACATATTTACAGCACCTACTTAAAAAGGAATGCTAGGTATTCTCTTACTCCTTTTACTGCTGAATCTTTGGGGGCTGCCTCTTTTAATGCTCTGCCTAATGGGGATGGCTGGTTTTTTGTGAGCCTCCCAGCCCGTCCCGTTAGAAAAGAGTGTTCGTGATAACACAGATTCCCTTGAATTCCTGCACTCCACCTGCAGTGAGAGACAACACCCTGAGAATGTTCTCTGCTATCTTTCGTCAGTGTTTGTGGCATGCAGATAACTAATGCATTGTTGCCTGTCAGGATTGTTGCTAATTTAAGGCTGCTGACACAGTGCCTGGTAGTCTATTCTTCAGTATATTATGGCCATGGGAAGCACTGCGTTTTCACCCTGTAAAATTAATTTGTTTTATATAGCAACTATCTCCAGAGCTAGGCACTGGGAGTCACATGGAGAACCATTTAGGCACTGTCCCTGTGCTCGGGGAGTCTACAGTTTAGTGGGAGATAATATAATGATTAAATTATAAATAATACTGATAAATACAACATTTGAAATAAAAAGTTGACTTGTGATGGGGATGTTGATAATAAAAATAGGAAAATAATTTTTGTTTCATTCATAGAATTGACCTAACAGGCCACTTGGATTATCTTACATAAATCACTTTGCATGTTACACATATTCATTCAATAGTTGTTTTGCACCTAGTATGTGTCAGGTGTTATTCTAGAGGCTAAGTCTGGGGCAGTGACCAAAACATGAAAATTTCTGCTCTCTTGGGGCTTACAGTCTAGCATTTCCCCACTTAATTTTTATTGTAACCTTATAAAATGGCTATTATGATGATGATATTACCTAACATTTATAAATCATATTTTACTTTACAAAGCACTTTTGCATCACTTATCTCATCAAACAAAGTCTGAGGACCATGGTTCTAGAATCTACCTCATCCTAATCTGATGACAGTTCTCAGTAATTTGAGTCTGCAGAGCACAAGGCAAAGTGCTAGAAATTATTAGGATAATATAGGGTGAATTATTATATAATCAAGAAAGTGCTTGGAGAGCCAAATGGCCAGCCAGTATCTGGATTAAAGGAATGGTGGTGACAATTCTTGACATTTGTCCCATCCTAACACACAGCTCCAAAAAACAAACGAATGAACAAAAACAAAAATATATCTCCCTGCCACAGTGATTTTGTGTGAGTTTGCACAGAAAGCATCACCTGCAAGATTCTGGTAGATGTTCTGTTCTTCCCTCCTTTTACTTCCTCTATGCCTGACACTGCAAGCTCGTACTTTGAAAGTCACTCTGTAGACTGTGCACGCTACTGTAGCTGGGTGGCTCCCTCTGTGGGTGGTCAAGTGGACTGGCAGTTCTGAAAGTCGTCCACCCACCACTGGGGCCCCCAAGATACTTGCCAGAGGTCACAGGGTCAAAGCTACTTCCATAATGTTACTGACATGCAATTTGCCTTTTCCGCTGTGTTGGCCTTTGCACTGATGATGCGCAAGCCATGGTGGGTAAAACTGTTGGAATTTTAGCATGAAGGCAGTGGTACCAAAATGTACTACAGTGATTCTAATTTAAGAAGACAGTGCTACTTGAGGACATTCTTGGTGAAGCAGTGGATTTATTTTATTAAATCTGAACCCTTGAGTGCATGCCTTTTCAAATTTGCTGTGACAAAATGGGAAATACACATAAGGCACTTTTGTTTCATATTGAAGGACTATGGTTGTTTCCAGAAAAAGCACTTATAGGAATCTTGAGTGAAAGAAGGAATTAGGCACTTTTTTTATAGAGCACTATTTTTGCTTGACAGAATGCTTGACAGAAATACTATACTATTTAGATTTGAGTGTTTGGCAGATATATTTCCCAGAAATAAATATTGCTTCAAGGAAAACAACTGACAGCATATATTGCCAATGATAAAGTCAAGACTTCCAAGCAAAAATTAGAATTTTGGACATTTATGGTATCTACCACTGTGAGTTTGACAGCCTTCTAGTTCTTAAAAACTTCTCTGATGTGATCATTGGTGATAGTCAAGAATGTGATTTTTGATGCTACATGATGAAATATACTGATATTTGGATGATTTGTGCAACTCAATAGACCAATATTTTCAAAATAATCAATGTATGATTCTAATAAATTACACATTAGTAAAGGATGCATAGATTCATTCAAAGGCCAATAGAGATAAATGGATTTGAAGTAACCCAATAGGAAGGTTTATTGATGTGGTATTAGATTCCACACTGCAGCTCACCACTAAAAAGATAACACTTGTTGAATTTTGGTGTCAGATCAAAGAATTCACAAGTTCCCTGAAAAAGCTACTAACATATTCCTCTCTTTTTCAACTACCTGTCTATCTACATAAGGCCAGGTAGCCTTTATACGTTTCAGTCAACACAACACAGGAAGCAGCCTGAACACAGAAGCAGACATGAGGATCCAGCTGTCTTCTGTTAAAGCCAGACATCAAGGAGATTTGAAAAACATAATACAGTGCTACTCCTCACTATTGATTGTTTTGGAAAATAGTTATTTTCCACTAACATTGTTTATTTTGTATTAAAATGTGTATATTATTTATTTTAAAATGAATGAGTAAATACTGTACACATTTCTTTGCTTTGATTTCTATTGTGATACATATCAACGGATGAAACTCATTTCAACCAAAGGTCTTTGGGGTCTTCAACTTTTAAGAGGGTAAGGGTGCCCTGAGACCAGAAAGTTTTGGAAACCACTGAGACAGATCGCAGAGGAGGCACCCAACCAACAAGGGTTAATTCACGGGCTGCTCAGTTCAGGCATCAAGGCCCAGACAGGCCATTGGCGTGTCTCAGAGATACATACCTTCAATAGCAGTTGCCAAATTGGGAAACCGCTCAGCTAAGCTTGTCCCACACTACCCCTTCTGATCTTTACAAGCCTTTACAAGCTGTTCTCTAATTCATTCAAAATAAAAAGGATTTTTAAACATGTGCTGGCCTAATTTTAGATGAAAGTGAAATGTCAATTAAGAAGTCTAATTTAGCTCTAGCCACTAAATTAGCTTTTCCTACCTAGCAAAGCAGCAGACAGTGTGAGGCAGACATGGACAAAGATGACTGAGCTGACATTTCAGTGTGCTAGTTTTGCTGACCTGAATTTTCTTGAAACAGAAAAAAGTACTTCAAACAGTAGAATTAGCCTTTCCTTAAGAAAAAATAAATAGTGAGGTACCTTCTTTGTCCACATCTACTTAACTTGTTCCTTTTTCTCATAATTATAAGAATTGCTTGTGATGGATGCCATGTTTATAAAAGTAACTGGATTTGGACCTTAGTATGTTTTAAAAGGTGCAGATGAAATTTTATGGATTTTCCTTCAAACCTATTAACTTTACTAAAGAATCAATCATAGTAAGTATTTATATATACTTCATCTTCAGCAAGAAGGAATGTTTCATCTCTTATCCCCAAATATTGCATTACTCATGACATCAAGATGAGGTTAATTTCTTGACTAAACTTGATTCTAAAAGGATAAGAATCATATTTGAGCTTTTTGGAGGATTCCAACTACATAGCAGAGTTCAGAAGGTCAACCAGCATGTTGTATTTTCAATGAATGAGTGAATGGGTCGATTCATCAACACATAACTGACTGCCTTTGTGTGGAAGACGGAGTTCTTTAAATATTGCTTTTTTTTAATATCCATTATTCTAACAACCTCAGGACCATATTTGGAATGTTTTGGTACTATAGGAAAGAGAGAAAAGAGTAATGAACTAGTTATAGAAATACATATGTGCTTTATTGCTACTATTACTATATTGCAAGCAAATGTTATATCCTAGTCTAGGAAGTCTTTAGAGAGATTTAGTGAAAATAAAGACATGAAAATGATACTGGACTCCCTATGGATTAGACAATCTCAGTAAACATATACATAATATATTGTAAATTTATTCTAGTTCTGTTCCCTCTAACATTTTCATTGCTAATGACTTAAGACATTTGTATTTTTGCCTCATCTCCTGGGCTTACCCACTTTTGCATTTTTAAAAATAATGTAATTCGATGCCTACTTCAAGATAAATGCCTGAAAATACATAGAATAATAATACTGATAAATTATAGAACGCCTTTAAATATTGTTTTCCTTTGTTTTATTTTATCTCTATTTTAAGGAAGGGGAGAGAGCGGGGAGGGGAGAGAGAATAATGAGGATTACTTTGTAAAAACCTGGTTGAATCCTTTGCACTCTTATTTAGGTCCATCAGCTTAGGATCAAGTTTTGATCAATGTGATATGGTCAGTAACTATAATCCTGTTACCCTCATTCAGGCAATATTTACAAATATGAGTCCCCTCCCTTTTGAAGGGTGCGGAAGTGCAACTCTAGACGCAAAAGTCTTGCAAGCACATCCCTGTGTTATGGCTATGTCATCTATGATAACTTCATTGGCATTGTCTTTTTGCCACTCCCATCTAACTGGCCAGACACTTTTTAAATTACTGAGAAGAAATGGCGAGAAATAACAGTGCATAAAATCACTTGCTGAGAATTTTGAGAATGCTCAAACCTGTTTGACAGGTAAACAGAAAAAATGTAGAGAAGTTAGGGGCAACATTAGCAAGGAATAACAATACATTTCTAACAAAGACACGAACCAAAATCAAGCTGAATTTTATTCTTTTACTATCCCAGTAATATGTATTATTTTATTATTTATCCTGTGCCTTTAAAAAATATTTACATGTAGTCTTGGCCAGGTAGCTCAGTTGGTTACAGTATCATCCAGCTATGCCAAGGTTATGAGTTCAATCTCCAGTTGGTGCACATACAAGAATCACCCAATGAATGCACAGATAGGTGAAACAACAAATTGATCTCTCTTTTTCCCTCTCTCAAATCAAAAAATTTAAAAAATGTATTTACATGTAATATAAACATTAGAATATCCACAATATCTAAGTACAATATGAAACAAAACAGCAAAGAACAACCACAACTCCGCCATCCAGATGAAGAACTAGAACTATACAATGGCATGTCCCCCACATGCGTCCTCATCCTTGTGACATGTGCCTCTGCGTAAACTTTCCCTTCCATAATGACAAACCTTCATCCTGATTTTTTTTTACATATTATCCCCTTCCCTTGCTTTCAAAAATAAGCTTTATTGCAGATGTAATATATTGCTTGTTTTTTCCTAAATGACTTATCTTTTACTTCTTGGATTGTTCAGTATCTTACTGTTAGAGTTAAGAAAAAAGGAGACTACCTTTAAAATTCTTTGCAGTATAGATTTTGACAATCCTCTTTTTGAGGGTTGTCAGATTTATAGATTATTCCATTTGCAAGATGAAATGAATAGTTCAACGGTTTTTTGCTTGTTTTACTTTTTTAAGGAGTATGCTGCCTGATTCTATTCCTTTTATCTTATTTTTTTTAAAGATTTTATTTATTTATTTTTAGAGAGGGAAGGGAGAGAGAGAGAGAGAGAGAGAGCAGAGAGAGAGAGAGAGAGAGAAACATCAATGTGCGGTTGCTGGGGGTTATGGCCTGCAACCCAGGAATGTACCCTGGCTGGGAATCGAACCTGGGACACTTTGGTTCCCAGCCCGCGCTCAATCCACTGAGCTACGCCAGTCAAGGCATCCTTTTATCTTATTTTTATATATTTTTCCATTACCAGCTATCTTCCTCATACCCTCTCCCACCTCCACTCCTGCCCTCAGTCACCACGCTGTTGTCCATGCCCACGAGTCCTTCTTCTCTGTTGCTCAATCCCCCACCCTGGACTCCCAGGATTGTCATCTTGTCTCTATGAGTCTGTCCCCATTTTGCGTGTTAGTTCAGTTTGCTTATTAGATTCCACATGTGAGTGAAATCATATGGTATTTTTCTTTCTCTGACTGGCATATTTCACTTACATGATGTTAATGTTTCCTTTTTAAATCACTGTATCCCTTTACTATATAAGAGTAATATTAATTATAATAATGAAGTTGTCCGGGTCCTTAGTATATATGAAACAACTTTCTCAACACTTTTTACATTTTGCTTATTTAATGCTCTCAATAAGCCTCTAGCAGGAGGCACTGTGGCGATCTCTGTTTTACGGCTGTGAAACCAGAGTCCGAGGGAGACCGACTTGCACAGGCGGTGTGTAATGGGAAGCAAAGCAGTCGTGTCTTCACTACTACACTATAATGCTCTTCTGACTTAGAGTTTTATTCCCTCTTACAGTTGTGCTAAAAATGGCCTAAATTGGGTATCAAACTAAATACTGTTTTTTAAAGAATGAGATGTTTCCCCAAGTTGATTTCTTGCACCAAAGATCTTATGCATTCTAGATTCTTTTTAGAATAGTTGATACTATCTGTACTGTTGTTTTTCCTTATTCCTATGTAATATTGGTTTGATTTTTGTACCTTAATAATGTATTTTAACATATTCTACTATTCATCTTCAAAATTATTTTAGTTATTCTTCTCATCTATTTGTTCTAACAGATGAAACAAGTAATTTTTATTTCAAAAAAATATTTGATGAGATTTTGATTTACATTGTCTACATTTATATATCAATTTGAAATCAAATGTTAATTTAAATATTTCATCCATTTAAACTCTTCATCTAATTAAATTCTGATTTCTATCATTTCTTCATACTGCTTAGATACATGTCTTATTAAAATATTTTCATGTATGCAGCAGTTTTGTTATAATAATTATGAATGAAATTTTGTGGCAATTATATTTTACCCTAGTAATAATACATGAGTGCTACTAATCATTAATATAATCTTTTATCTTACATTAACAATTATCTAACTATTTCTAATCTGTAAATAATTACTTTTTGGTGACCTTACTCATGGCACTACAATTCTTATTTTGTTTCCTGTCTTAATACATTGGCTACAATTTCTAGAAAAATTGCCATTGCTGATAATGGATTTCTTAACATGTTAAAAATACTTTTAATGAAAATATAAAATTAAGGGCAGCATGATGGAATTATTTTTTGCCTAATTGTTTAACTGAAGCCTTGCATTTCAGAAAGAACTGAATTAACAGTCCAAAGCATGGACGTTGACTTTTCTACACCAGACTGGTCAGGCCAAGACATATTTTTCAGGGAAAAATTGCCACGGAATATATCCGTCCCACTGCAACAAAGAGAGTTATTTTGAAACTCCCATTGCTGTCATTCAGTTAATGGAAATAACACAAAGGGCAAATTGTTTAAACTCTTTACCTGGAATGAACCTACTGTTCACTGTACAGCGAGGGGAGACAGTAAAAGAGGGGCTGGGAAGGGGAAAATGTGTGCCAGGGATGAACTCAAATATAGTTTTTTATATTTCTCTTCTGTTTTTTCAAAATGCATATAATTTCCTTTTTCATTTTTTTTAAACCAGCAATGCTTACCTCTATGCCTTGTCTAAAATTCACAAAAAAGCAGTCATGTATTTTGTTAAACATAACATGTTATAACAACTTAACAAAGATGTATTTCTTGGTAAACAAGTAATTCAATCGAAAATGAAATCAACATAAAGATGTAATCTTGAAAGTCACAGTCAACAGCCCCGCACTCGAACACATTTTAGATCATTCATGTGGGCGTGGCTATCACATACAATTCTGGAACGTTCAAGTGATCGAATGGATATGTCTGTGAGGACTGTGAGTGACTGTTTCTGGGATGTCATGTTTTATGCCTCTGTTACTGCTTTCCTAGCCACAAATAGAAAGAGCAATACATTTGGGTTTGGTTCTTCATTAAAACAATTGTAAGACAGTGCCCACATGATACTGGAAAGCTGGTACATGAGGAAAATGAAAAACAACACTAAGAGTACAAACTCCATTTTTGTACACAGCAGTGTTCAGAGCCTTGGTTCACCATTAGCCAACTATGTGACATTGGACAAATTATTTAATTTCTCCTCAAGCTATGCCAGCTCATTATGAGACAATATTTTTTAGTTTTGGTTCCATAAATGTCAGTGCCACGGCTATGGTGGTGATGATGGAGATGATGATGATGAAGCTGAGGATGATGATGTTGATGATGTTTATTTGAAAGTTCTCTTAAATCTGAATTCTCTTGGAGAGTTTATATTTAGTAGTCTTTATATTTTATGTAAATATTATGCAAATCTATTTTATAAACACTTAGCATCTGTGTACCAGTTACCTGATTCAAATCAAATAAACCAATAAAGAACATATAGTATAATAGAAAGAGTACAGGAGATAAAATTGTGAAATGTGAATTTACCACATCTGAGATGTTCAAGCCTCAGTTTCTTCCTCTGCCTTTACTACCTTATATGATTTGTTACTGTTAAGGTCACCTGAGGTAGTGTACATGAAACTTATAATTCTGGGTTATACGATTTAAATATATTTTTTCAAAATAGTGCATGGAGATTCAAATCCATTTCATGGTATTGTGCAAGCAACTATATTAAGGCCTGCTTCTCAAAATGCTAACATACGTGAAAGACTATAAAATTTATATTATCCACTGTTGATTTTCTTAAATTTTGCAAAGCTAACCAACTTTAAACAAAATAGTTTTAATAATCTTATCACTCAGTATTCTCAACTTTTATTTATTAAAATTGGACATCAGGAAAAAATTGCCAGAGGTGAATCCCTTTGATAATTACAAATCTACATTGCATGAATTGGAAAGTCCTACTGAAATGAAGTTATTCAATTATGTATATTGTTATGTTTACTTTTCTCTCAAAGTTTATTTGTTATTCACTTTATATGAGACATTTTCCAGTTTATTATATAACTGAATCAGTTTCATCACCAAGACAGAGTAGAAAATGGTAAGCACTCTTACCTGGGTCGATAAAGATCTCTGTGCCGCTAAAAACTCCTCCATTAATATTTTAGAAGCATAATATCCTAACTTTCTGTTCAAGAAAATACACTGACTTTAGTACTATGTGTACACTACATTATACATTATTTTCAAAGAGAGAGTTTATGTAGGGTGAGAGAGAACGTCCCCTTAACTGGAGGCCACTTCCTGCTCAGGCCGATTCTATTCCGGTTAATGGAATGTATGCCGACTTTCATGTCAGGGAGTTTTAATGATACTCAGTGAGCAAAGAACAGGAAACCTGGGTGGATGAATTATGCCTGTTCTTCAGTTCTTTTCAAAGAGGAAAATTGAAAGATCCCATAGCATCACACTTCCTATGATATTAAAACTATGAGAATTTCATCAGATAAAAGAAATATTAAATGAAATCCTCTGTCTAAACACTCATGTCAGGAAAGGCAATTTTAGTTATGCGGTGGCGCAGCATTTTGTTTTTTTCTGCAATAAAGCCATCAGATCAATAAAAAATTATGTAGCAGATTATTATTACACTGTGCTCACCATAGCTCTAATCGTAAATAATACAGCAGTTATCCTGGTTATATTAATTATAATTAGAATGCAGATAATGCAGACGGTCTTTTATTACTAGAGCCAAATCAATTTTCCAGTGTTATTCAATGCAAGGTCACACAAAGTTGTGGGAGCTTTTGGACTTCTTATGCAGTGGCCCGCCTGCCTGTGCAGGAGAGGGTTTGGCTCAGCTGTGCAAGACGCATTGACGGGGAAGATCATTGAAATAATTATAGCCATGAACCCTTGCCTATGATGGCACAATTTCATTTTATAAAGTAAGCATAGCTGTAATCCAGCCTTCCTTATGGTAGAAAGCCTCATAAATCTTTCAGAGGAGACCAAGTCTTGTGTTCAGTGCTAAGGAGGAAATCAAAAGGGATTCATTTGCATTGTTCATTTCTCCTCATTGCTTTATTGCTTTTCTGTTCCATACCTTGGCATCATATTTTTAAAGGTGTTCCATAGGTAATCATCTTGTGATGATAAAGGGAAACCACAGAACCACAAACTCATAGAAATATATTAGGCGTTCAGTGCTGGTGGATGGAATAAAGGTTTGATTTTACACACTGTCAATGAAAACTTTTATGAAATTCAAATTTAGTTGCTCAAAAAGACATGAAATGAGAAGAAAGCAAGAGCATGTGACAGAGGTTAAGTTCAGAAGAAGTCATTTTACAGATGCCTTTGCCATCATGGTCAAGGGGAAGTAAGAAATGCAGGTGCCAATGCCCACAGAGCCAGAAACTGTGGTTCAGAAAAAAAAAAAAAAAAACAACTATACATTTAGACACCATAAAGGGGCTGCATGGTAATTGTTGAGCATATCTAATGGTGATGGATTAGAAACTTCCATGTTACTGCTATTTCCCACCTTACAAAACTCCCTCAGATGGCAGAGCCAGGATGTAGCCAGCTCACAGACTCAGGTGAGCTCAGGCAGGTGACTCAGAGTGTCCTGGACTGGGAGTAAAGTAATAGAACTGATAGAGCTGGTAGAGCGTGTCTCAAAATATGTTAGAAAATTCACAACAGGCACAAAGGCATTAGTGCTCAAAAATTGTCTAATCACTGCTCTTAGTGTATCTTTGGGACCAGTATAGTCCACAGACCATCACGTTTGTTATGTTGATAATTAGGAAACCTATGTAGCCAGGCCATTAGGAAACTTTCTTCTGAGGATTTGGTAAGCTGAACATATAAACAGAAGTGATAGTAGCAAAGGTGGGGAACAGGGAAGGTATTCCAAAGAGCGGAGTCAAGAAACAGTAACTAAAGGGAACCAGGCTGAGAGACAGGACCCCACTCCTGAGAAAAGAGCTATGGGTATCGTGGATGCGCATGCAGCTTCCATCCTCTGGAGAGCCCCCTCTGTGGCCCTGGGCTAACACGCTGACCTCCGCAAGCCGGTTCCCTAGAGGCTGGAGAGTCAGGTTGAGGGATGATCTCTGTCTGCCTGCAGGGAAGAAAGGGGAGGCGTCAACCCTTTGGGGTCTCAAATCCTGTGGATAAAGGTGAGGTGGGAATAAGTAAATAGAAATAAATAGCCAACTTTCAAAGGGATAGATTGGCAAAGGGAGGAAGCTCTAAATGTCAGGGCTCTAGAAATAAGTAGGAACAGAAAACCCTTGGCTACCATTAATTAAGCTTACAAACTACACACTTTCAGGCATTTTACATGTGCTTTTTATAAAAATTTTTGTCACAGTCTTTGAGGAACTAGGTACTATTACTATTAGGATTCTATGGATGTGAAAATGGGGACTTTCTAAAGTCCCACAGTTAATTAAGCAGAAGGCGGAGTCAGAATTCAAAGGTTTTCCTGTGGCTTGATGACCCTGCTCTTAACCATTAAATGATAATTGCTGCCAGGCTAGCACAGCAGACAGGAATTTGAATTATAGGGCAGAAGCCACTGCATTGTTTCAAACCATTCTCCTAAGCACAGGGGTTTCTCAAAATCTGGGACCAAATGAAAGAAAGATCTTGGTTGTTTCTGTTGTTTTTTAATTTATTGATTTTAGACAGAGAGAGAAAGGGGGAAAGAGAGAAACATTGATTTGTTGTTCCATTTATTTATGCATTCACTGGTTGAGTCCTGTATGTGTTCTGACTGGGAATTGAACCTGCAACCTTGGTGTGTTGAGATAACGCTCTCACCAATGGTGCTACCTGGCCAGGGGTCTCTTGCTTTTTAATGAGCAGCAGCCACACATGGTCTTTCATTTGAATCAGCATCTTGCAGGTTTTAACCGTGACATGGAATCACAGGTCTAGTAACACATTTACATATTTTAAAGCCACTGAGCTTTAAGAACTGCTTTTGGTCCACCTAGAGACTTTGGCAGATTGTTTTTAAAAATTGAGTCAGGGAGGGTAATCCAATATGGGAAGTAGAGCTCTTTACTGTAAACAACTTTGCACGATTAAAATTTGCATCATTTCAAAAATGTCAATGAAATTTTTCTTTCTTGTCCTAAATCTTCAGTTTTATTTTAACACATGGAAAATAAATTTCAGTTCTGAATGCTTCTGACCTGAAGCACTACATAGTATCGGATTTTTTTGACATAAGAATTCTTTTCATCTGTTTTGTTAAAGAAAGAAATTGGAAAATACGCATGGAGAAATAGGCTAGTTAGGTATGTTCTGACACTTATGAAGAAATATATTTAAATATATTAGAGTGATATTTGAAAATACCAAAATAGCTAAATGGATGAGAATCAATGAAAGGTGGAATCAAGAGAATAAATTTTGTAAGTTAAAAATAAAGGAAACTTTTGTGCTTCATTTTCAAGAAATAAGTGTCTTAGTTCATAATTACTTTCTAAAACATAGTTAGGAGTTGAAACGTAGACTACCTGGGGTTAATTGACTTGTGTGAATGAAATTTTAAACTAGCCAAAGTGTCTAAAAGACACCTGAAAATATTTTTAGCACATTTGAGTTTAATTAATATGGATGTATTTCTAAAATCTGAAAAGCTATTAAAGAGGTATAAAAGAAACCATAATGTATTGTACTTTAAATACAGGAAAACTATGAAAGGCATATCATTTTCCTAGTCAAGTTACTTTCAATATTTCACACTGAATCTCTATTAGTTTTCTCCTCTCCCTGCCAAAAGAAAAACACAGCTTTTCATCGAGCGTGCACCCATAGAGTTTCAGGTTCAATGCTATGCTAATACAATATCCTTAAAACTTCTTGATTGAAAATGTATTTTCTACTATGAAATCATATTTGTCTGTCTTTAAAGCAAAGGTAATGATGGCTAACTCCTACCTGGTGCTTTCTATGGACTAGGTCTTGTGCTATAAGGACTTTATGAATGTTAATTTGCTTAATCCTCACAACTATTATCGATAATGAGGAAATGGAGGCACACAGAGGTTATGCAAAGAGCCCGAGGCCACACAGCAAGTGAGGGGTAGAATGAGCTTCCAAAGCAGGCGTGCCAGCTACAGCGGCCACACTTTGAAATCCAACACTATTCTGCTAAATCTTCACCATAAGACACTGTTAAAAATAAAACCTTTCCACCCAACAAATAAGTGTCTCTCATTTGTTTATCTCTTTCAAAACACTGTGAATTCCATGATCTGTATCATAGAAGTCTATTTGTTTTTTTGTGGGTTTTTTTGTTTGTTTTTTAACTAGCTGTTTATCTCAGAGGTGCCTTGAGTATGAGCAGACTCGTGAATTACTATGGTAACTTCCAGGGCTCTGAGTACTCAGATTTGGGAATTATTTTGAGTGCAACACATAAGGGAAAAAATAAATTCTAAATGTGACCTTGTCAATTGAATTAACTTCTAGGAGATTCCACATTAAAATGATATGTCTAGCATTATCGTTTTCCTGCTGAAAACTGGGAAGCTTTCCAAATTTGAACTTACAAAGTTATTGTACTTCCAAATAAGAAAAATGACTTTTGAGGTACTTTCTCATTCTTGAATACTGTAATAGATGGCTTTGTAATATTCTATGCAAATAGCCCATGTTGTAATTTGGAGCTGCCCGTAAGAAGTGATTGTAAACTGTGCATTTTAGAGGACTTTAGTTGAATTATTTATTGTGTAGTTTACATGTTTTATCCTGCCATGACTACTTCCCACTGGCTTTTTATTTTTTTCAGCTATGTTCTCTATACCATTTTCCTCCTCACACACTGACCTCCCTGTCATTAATTCGTAGGAGGTACTGAAGTTTGGCACAGTTAATTCTGAATTGAAAGGAAGGAGCAATATTTTTCAAGTAGAACATCACGCTTCTCTTTTGTTCATTTTGGTAGCCCTTTCTTTGCTTTCCATTTTTTATTGCAGAGCCTATATGACGATGGGATTTATCTCATCAGCTGCTGGTCATGTGTAAAATAATAGCACCTCTAGCAAAATCACCAAAAAAAAAAAATCGTACCCTTTTTTCTCCCTCATCAATTGCCTATGTCAGTAATAGGGAATTAGCTTTAAAAAATACAATCTAATTGAGTACATTATGTTGACCAGCCTTGTGCATTTCCATCCTGCACTTACTTCATTGTCTCTGTTTAGAAATGGCCCTTATGCCTCCTGGTCTCAACACAGAGCAAAAGGGACCATCTGGATACCGCATATGAGGAAATCAGACATCTCTAGGTTAAATCATGCCCATAAGGACAATTTCTTGTCAGATAAGCTGCTGTGTACTTTGCCTGATAACTAACAGAATTACAATATGGTAATTTTAACTGGAAATTGTCCATTTTTATCCTCCGTTTTTTTTTCTTTCATCCCTACTGGTAACCACCCTGTGAATTCTCCTGTGTGCTGGCTGCAGCCCCCAGCTTGTCACAAGCTGTGGTGGCTGTGAAATATCTGGGCCACAGAGTGAGCACTGCCGTGGGCTTGAGTGTTAGGATGCGGTGGGGTAGAAGCACGTATTGTGTAATGGAACAATCAGATTTCTCTCTGATTCTAGACACACCACAGAATAGTCAAGGCAGTGAAACGACATGGAAGGAGTAACTGGTGAGTTTTGAGTCACGTTGGTGCCACTTGCTAGCCTGTGGGACTTGAAGAAAATCAGTAACTCCTTTTTTCAGAAGTCTAAAGCACATTTATTTTCATTTTTTTAAATCTTTCAATTACAGTTGACATTCAATATTACGTTAGTGTCAGGTGTACAGCGTAGTGGTTAGACACTGAAATAACTTACAAAGAGTCCCCACGATGAGTCTAGTCGCTACACGATACCGTACATTGTCATTACAATATTATCACCTCTGTTCCCCATGCTGTACTTTACCTCTGTGACTATTTTGGAACTGCCAATTTGTGCTTCTCAACTTCTTCACCTTTTTCACCCCACCCTCAAGTCCTGCCCCCCACCAAAATCTGGCAACCATCAGTTTAGCAAACTCTTTTATTTTTATCTCTAACATTCTTCTCTGTAAAATGGGATGTCTTTTCTTATTTGATGATCAAATAGGAACGGGTACACCAGAGGAATCTCACTGATGGTCTAGTCTGAGTGTGCGGCGTGCAAATGTGGTATGTTTTACTCACAGTGGATTTTAATTATTGTTCTCAATTCAAAAATCAGAAACTTACATTAACGAATGTTGGGATTTCTGGGTTCTGTCTAGACTTGGGGTGATTTGGCAGCACCGGACTCCCTCTTTCCACGTGGCAGCAAAAGGCCATGAAGCAGCCCCCCTCTCCTTTAGACAATTGTCTTTGCTGCAGTTCACTTCAGTCCCCATCTGGACTACTGGGGACATTTCTGTTGCCTGTTTAGCCCTGGTTAGCATTTGGGTTTGCCACCTTTGATGTCTAGAAAAGCTCATTTAGATTTAGTTGCAGTGTTCTTGACAAACACACTCAGTTTGGAGCTGGAAGACCAGCTTTCGAATACCAGTCCCTAAACTTGGGTAAATCGTGGAAATTTACCCGGTGATATGGTTCCTCTGTGCATTAAAATGTCCATTATAATAGCTACAAAATGGAGCCTTGCCCCAAACAGTCCATGTGATGCTTTCCAACTCTACCACAGTAAGGACTCACCTGCTGAGGTCAGCCAGCAGTTTGTGTTTCTTTATTGCTGAAACCACTCAGGAATTCTTTATTTAGTAACAACTTTATTGCTCACACTGTTGGTGTGAGATATATACAAACACGCATTAGATGAGCAAATAATTTTAACATTAAACTGCTATTTTGAAACTCTTTTCTGAGTAGCTTATATTCCATTTAAAAAAATAAACACGATAGAAATGTAAATAAAAGTGTTATTAACAAAAAGCATTGTCCTGTAGAGTTTTCTGCAACAATGGAAATGTTCTGTTTTGCGCTGTCCGATATGGTGGCCACAGCTATGTGTGGCTACAGAGCACTCAATGTGTAGCTAATAAGATTAAGGAACTGGATTTTAAATTTTAATTAATTTAAATTGAATTAGCTACATGTGATTAGTGGCTGTCATATTAGCACAGATTTCTAAAAAGTTGATTAAACAAATAAGTAAAATAAGAAACAGTTCCGATGATAATAAGGATCATGTAGGAAAAAATTAAGTCTGGAAAGAGATCACAAGGCTTGTGAAACTGTTTAATCATTAGCGGCCTGATTATTGAGGATTTATAGACTGCTTACCTGTGTTTCTTTTTCAATCATAAAATGCTTTTTACTCAAAAATGTAGAAGGATTTTTTTTTGCTTTTTAAATCACAAATGATACTTTTGTGACAAACTTGTGAGAAAGAAATTACTTATTTTCTAATGTGATGTCTTGTACCTATGTTTATTTTAGTTTAGTCAGCCGTTTGGCAACTTTTCTGTCATGTCTTGAAACCACTGGAAGGCAGATTGCAACTTTTGCATTTCACTTTCGGGACGTTGGTATATGGTCTAACTCGAGTAAGATATATTAAAAGAAAACATATCTTTATCATCACAAGATTGCCAAGCTGTTGATATATTTCTGGAACGACGTCTGTTCAAAAGAAAAGGAATGTCTCATTTTGGGACGTTAAGACTCAATATTTCATAAAAATAGTCAAAAGCAAATTTAGACCCAGTGAACTCATCATACTTGAAATAATACAGAGAATTTTTATATTTTAAAAGAAAGTAGACCCTGCAGGCAGCTTCATGTGACTATATAATTTTACAAATGTTAATGTAAAAATATCCACTTTGATTAGGAGCTATACTGGAACTCGGACTGGGCCAACTGGGAAAAGATAGACTATCACAGAGATCATAGTACTGATATATTCTTTAACCTTTGTTGATTTTTTATCGTTCTGTACAAAGGAGTTCCGAGGACTTCAGTGTTTTATCTCATCTGTCCTCACAACATTCCTGTAAGGTAGGTAGGGACAACTATAATTAAAGATTAGATGTGTCAGTTTTCCATTGTTATGGAATCGCATTTAACTAGAATCTATTCAGCCTGCCAACCAAGACAATTAAGCAGTCATTTCATTATACTTATCAAAGTGCCAATTACTTGCTTTTTTTGTTACATCGTAATTTCTCCTCCATTTCCTCAAAGACTAATACTTCATTCTCCATAATTTTCATGTTTAAGTCCAGTAGTATTTCTTGGGAACAGTGTTCCCAAGTCCTCTAAAGACTCTTCTGTGGCCACTAGTTCAAGTCCATATTTGGGGAATTAGGATATGAAAACTAAGTGCTCATTTCTTCCAAGTTAAGAACATATGCTTGAATCACATTAGGTAATATAATCCCAAATATTTCTTGGTTTACCTCATTTTTTCCTTTGCCAAAGTCTCCAAAGTTTTACTATAGAGTACAAGTATGTAGTATTCTGTAGTAACCTGCTTTTCAGACAGGCACTCCCCCCATTATTTTATAACATGTTAACATTCACATTTAGCATATAATGTTGATATGAAAAATTTTTAAATCATGTGGGTGATGATCATAAAGAAATTTATTTTTAAAGTGTTCCTGCAAAAGATTCATCACATCATGCATCTTTCTGCTTTCACTACTTGTTTTTAACATCCAATTTGTTATTTACAATCTCTGCCAGTAACTACGGGAAAAGTATTTCCTTCGATTGATGCGGCAGAGACTGCTAGTTGCTCACCAAAATCTAGACTCCCGACATCTTCCTGTGCACGCAGCTGGACCAATCTGTCCAGCCTCCCTTGTCCTTAGATGCAAGCATGGGACTGTTTTTACCAGGGGGAAGAGCATGGGCAGTAGGTACCCATGCCTGGCCACGTGCTCCCTCTGACTGGCTGAGATGGAGATGATGCCCAAGCTGGCTTTGGAAGACACATGTTGAAGACATCAGACTCTCTGTCAGCTTAGGGCTCTGAATGACCTTACGGAAGAAGGTCATGCTGCCACCCTGTCCCCCTCCCCAAAGCAATGCAGTGAACAAGTGGTCTGCTGTGTTGAAGCCATTGTGCATCTTGGGGTCTATTTGTTATAACAGTCTACAGTAACAACTATACCACCTAAAATGAGTTTTACTACAAAAATATAAATAGTCAAGAAAAACTTGACAGGTGAGGTAGATATCAAACTACTGGCAAATATTTTTCCGAATAAATTTCACTGACCACAGACTACTAGAAGAACATAGAAAAAACAAGAAGCCAAGGAATTACTTACTGGGTTAAAATTGCCCAGAAACGTGTGCAAGATGAAACTTTACAATTAAGATCCACAAACATTATATATTTATATATATAATTTTCCTAGTCCTAGTTACTCCACAGTATGTAAGTGAAGAGAAGGGGTAAAATATGAAAAAATGGATTTCAAAACCTCAAGTAGTGAAAAAAGAGCGTCATAAAAAAATTGGATCCTGAGCTGGAGTTCCTGTACGGGAAGGAAATCAGAACATGCTTACAAGGCCCGTGCTGAATTAGAAATATGTGAGACGTAACTGCGTAAGGGATGGAGCATGGGAGGATCGATCAAGGATTAGGAACATAAAAAGAAGACATTATGGAAATGGAGAAGGGAAAGAAATAAAAGAGAGATACATAGTGAATTGAATATGGATGTTTAAGTTCTAAGGGCTAGAAAGGGCAAAAAAGAAAATAAAGCTGAGTGAATTAGTGTTGGCTAAAAGGGGTACGTGGAGTCCAAGGGGCTCTTACAGTTCTGTCAGGTGACAAAGCAGCACTGGAGTGAGAGTGGGGCCATAAGTCACCTGAAAAGTGGGTGAAATCAATGATGTTTAAATCGTTCAACCTGAAATGTTTTAACTAAAATAATGAAAGTTATAGGAAATTATTAAGTTATGAAGAGCTCATAAATATGGCTAATGATCAAATTTAATGAAATATTAAAATGCTTAAGTATAAGTTGGTGAGGAGTTCTGATGATATTGTATCATGAGGATCAAAAGATTACTAATGAATTTACCAGCCTCTTGGGATTTATTTATTTAAATAACTCCTAGATAATGAAGAAACTAGCAAGAAATGAAAGGCATAATAAGTAAACATACAAACTTAAAAGTGTGGTTTTATTAATCATAAAAATTATTACAGCTGGCTCTAATCAAGTGAAAATAATATAGATTAAGGAAAGTTTTGGATGAAAGAGATGAAATATCTAATGAGAGAACAACATATAAACTTTTGCTTAAATCACTTAAATTTTCTATAACTGTTTCATCTATATGCTATTCATAGTTTTTGTTAAAAACAAATTTAGTAGCATAAAAATCATTTTAAACTTATCAGAATAAAGATGTTGTGTATTCTCATATATATTTTCAAGATATATATTTTCGAATTGGTATCATTTTCTAGGTTCAGTCAATAAACCTTGATCTTCATGAATACGTGACACTATTTTGATTTTCTATCATGTACAATGCAATTATGAATTAATATATAGAACTATTCTATTAATCTAAGAACTTTAAAATGCAAGGTTTTTAAAAAGAAGCATGTCTATGACCAATAAGTTTCTCACCATTGTGTAAGCGGCTTGTCTACATGGTGGCTCTGCCTTACCCATTGTCCCCCCTACACCGACCTTCTTCCAGTCTTTCTAAGCATCAGACTTTGTCCCGCCCAGGGCTTTTGCATGCTGTTCACCCCTGTGTACTCCCCCCCTCTCACTGTCCACCTCCGCTTCTCTCCGTGACCTAAGCAAGCATTTTCTACTGTTCCTTCGTATCTCAGGTAAAGCATGGCTTCCCGGTGGCAGCCTTCTCTAGTGACCCCCACCAGGTCAAATGACCTGTATTACTGCCATACAAACATCATTTTCTTTCTGAAAAAGTAAGACATAGATGCTGTCATTGTTATACTGGAAAGGGATCTGAAATTTTAAGCCATATTTATCTCAAAAGTTAGAATTTTTGATCTTTTGTTTTCTTAATAGACATATTATTAACATTATACTCACTAATTATAAGAACTTCATCAGTTATAATAAACATTAAGTTTACATAAGCATTGTAGCTGACACCCAGACAAACGAAATATACTTCAGTTTTTAATATTTTGATGAAATAATTGGGTTATTAGGATGTTTATAGTGAAGAAGTGCTTTCGAAAACAATCACAGCTCTGTCATTGTGGGCCAAACCAGTTGAAAGCTGCTGAATCAGAGGCATGATTACGTTGTTGGCGTTGGTGGTAGTGGTGATGATGAAGAATGAAGGTGATGTGCTACATACTCTATCATGGAATTTCCCACATAAATTTTTAAATGGTGATTAGATGAGAGAACTCGATATGCTATTCTGGTATCCTTTTTCATTTCAAGTAGGTGTATAGCTAAGTAAATTATGGCATTGAGAGACATATTTTCTTTACCCTGAAGACCTGCATGCAATTAGATGGAACAGCAAACTGCCAATCACCTAGAGAATGCAGATTTAAAGAAATAAAAAGTGAAATGGATGATTCATCAGCTTCTTGATCTTCTCTGGATGTACCCTTCCAATGCCATCTTTAAGTCAACTTGAGATTGGTAGGCAAGAGCATCTCCAAGTGTTTAGCCATCTTCATATCCTGCCTACCACAGAACAGCAAAAGGAATTTGGGGAGTCTTAAATTGTTGTGCAAGAAAGTCACATGCCGTAGACTTCAACTAGGAGACCAGGTGGGGGTGTGAGTCTTCACCTTGACATTGCCCAGCCATCTTATCCTGAGTAAGACGGTTATCTAAGTTTTCTCCTTGTAGCACATAGCAAGGTTGATCTCCTCGTCAAGTATTCGATAGTCTGTTTATATTTCATACAGCTCAGCTGCAAATTTGCCAATTAGTGGTCATTTTTATCATATGTAGAATTACCTAGTAATATAGTTAACATTCCAACTTTTACCAGATTACCAGGGAACCTATCGAGAGAGTTAAGCTCAAGCTAATTTCACATGCAAAGGGGATAAAGAGTTGTGTGAATCTTCTGTCTATAAGTGACTTTTCCATAGGAACTACACTCGCCTTCTTTTAGTTCCTCAAACACTTGAAGCTTATCCTTACTTTCCAGTCCCTTAGTTGTCTCCCAGGAATTCTCTCCCCCTGCTGTTCGCACAGTTGTGTCCATGTCTTCATTCAGGGTTGACTCACCTGCACCCTCCTCCCAGAGGCTCTTAAACACTCACTTTTTTGACCATCCCCTCCTTTCCCACGATCGCCTTATAATTCTCTGTTGCATCGCAATGTTTTGTTTCCTTTCTAACACTTTACTCTGTGCACATATTATGTTAATTTACTTTCTACATGTTTGTTGTCTGCTTCACAAAGATATAAACCCCATCAGGCTGTTCATTTAAGTCATTTGCATTATCTCTCCCTGTGTGTTCACTAGGACCTAGTAGTTCTGGGCACATGATGGACACAGAGTGAGTGATTGGTTGCAAAACTGTACTCTGCTACTCCCGTTTATTCCCTACAACTTCTGTGAAATTCGGAGAAGCCTATCCAAACGTGTCTTTATTTGTAAAGAACTATAAAGGCAAAAATTGTTATTCAGCCCAAGTTAAAAAACTAAACCACTTTTAGGCAAAAGCTTAGTCTTCATTTATATAAAAAACATTTTTATAGCACATCGATGATATACAAGTCATGCTGTTTTAGAGTCAATAGTGGATTCCAAGGAAATAAAATCATGAATCTATTATGCACTTATCAAATACATTTTATTTAAGTTTTTACATGTTCTTTGCACCTGACTTATAAACTGATTAAGGCCTTGAAAGGTGTTTGATTAATTGTATAATTCTAGTGGCTAGAACAACAGGCCTAAAGTCAGATGCATGTATCTCAGTGAAAAGAAATTATAAGAACTATTTCTATTCACTTTTATCTCTATATTTTAAAATATTTCTTTATGTTTATGTTATAATGATTATAAAGTATTCATGTGATAGAACATGCATAGAGTTATTAACAAATATCTAATGTTGGGGTACATGCTCAAAATTTTGCTTGTTTATGGGCTGTGCAATTGCAACAAACAAAAGTTTAAAGGCCATCAGAATTGAAGATCCAGATACATAGTAGGTCCTCAATTTTTTATTATTCTTAAGTGAATTATATGAACAAATTCCTGCAAATAGGACATGTGCAAGTATATAATTAAATTCAGTATATGTTAAATGCTTTATGAAGGATGCAAAACATCCTCCATCACAATATGGAGGAAGAAAAGATAGCTTCTTTCTGTGGAAAGTCAAAAGGTTAGAATTGGCATTTGCCTTTGAAATACGGATAGTATGTACTGAAGTCCAGCTGGGGAGGTTGCTCATCCTGGAAACTGTTGTAAGCAAACGCAGAAAAAAGCACCAAGCCTCTTGTGTTCAAGCAGCGGTAAGTTGTCCAGTGTGGAGCAGATGGTTTACGAATAGACGAGTAAAGAAAAGTAGTATGAATAGTTCCAGAAAAAGTGTGATGGTCTTGGAATACTGGGCTAAAGATTTTTTTTTTCAAGTTTAACAATAAACCAGAGAAAGCTAGAGACACTTTGCCCAGAGCAGTGATATTTTCAAAATGATATTTCAGAAGAAAAAGTGTGAGCAGTGTACAGGACTGGCTGGAAGATAAAAAGACAGGGGCGGGGGGTGGAGGTGCCAGTGGGGCACCCAGTGCAAACGGTCTCAGCCCAATTTGAGAAGGGCATGAGCTGTGGTGGGCATAGTGTCCTTCTCATGTGTTGGGATAAGAGCACAAGAGTAGGGATATTTGAGGGAGAAGATTTATTTTATGGACTCTATTTTTCCATCATAAATGTGTTACATAAGCATCCATTTTCAAGCAGAAGAAATGTGTAGAGGGAAGAAAATACTGACCCAGTCCTCCACTGAGAGAACCAGGGCTTGCTGGATGATTGGCGAAGTCGGTGGAGAAACAGCAATGCCCTGTGGTTAATGGCTTTGCTCTCACACCGCAGAACCTTTGCATAAGGTCACTGTTGTGTCCATTGGTGCAGGTTACTGGCCAGCTCTGCTGTGCTCAGCACATACTAAAGAGTATTTATGACTAAATGCTTGTAATAAAATACACATTTATGCAAATGATGCTGCAAAGTTTTTATTTTCTACAGTTCCATTCAAGAGTGTTAGGACCTCTGGCAATTGGCCCCTATCCTAAATCATGTTTAAAAGTAGACAGAGAAAGAAGAATAGATGAAGTTGTTAATGGCACTCTTCATCTGAGAGTACAACCATTTTTTGTTTCTTTGCTGCACTACACTAAATGTCCAGCATTTCGAAGGTATACTTAGAAAGATAGAGCCAATGTATCAAAACTCAGAAGATAACACATACACATATAAGAAAATTTTTAAATCAAGAATAAATTATATATAATAGTCATACCCTGTCTGGTGTGGCTCAGTGGACTGTGTGTCAGCCTGTGAACCAAAGGGTCGCTGGTTTGATTTCCATTCAGGGCACGTGCCTGGGTTTCGGGCCAGGTACCCAGTAGGGGGCATGCGAGAGGCAACATTGATGTTTCTCTCCCTCTCTTTGTCTATCCCTTCCCCTCTCTCTAAAAATAAATAAATCCCTTTTAAAAATAATATATGATAGTCATAAATCTAATTTTAGTATCCATTTTTATTTTTATTTGAATTCAAATTGTTGCCCATATGTTCTCCATATAGATAGCTATAACATTTACTTGTTGCCACCAAATCTAACCACATTTTAAAAGAATATTTATAGGCTAATTATCCAGAATTTGAAAGGTTTCAGTATTCTCTGTCCGTGAATCAACCAATGAAATACTCAGGAAGACAGAGTGGTCTAGCTCTGAAGTTTCTATTTAGATCTGCGTTACATCTGGATGATTGTAAGAGTTGGATTTTTTCCTCACATTTTAATATTTCATTAAGCATAGATGCCAACCACAGTTGATGAAACTGGAATGACTAATGTATGATGAAAGTGAGCCATCAATCAAAACTAAAGAATAAGAAAGTACTTAAGATATTATTTCTGCTTGCTTGATACTAAAGAGTTCAAATGTTATGGGTAGCACATAGGTGCAAGTATTAGAAATATATAGGATATATCTTATGTTTTTAAGTCATCTCTACATTGAAGAAAGGTAATTTCCCATTTCTTGTTCTCTTTTCCAAGTATAAATGATTCCACTGTGGAAATAAGAAAAAGAAGTACTTGTGTAAAATAAATGAAAAGTGAAACAAACAAATTACCTTGACATGTGATTTTCTTTCTCTCTGGAGAATTCTTGGTTTATTTGTATCTTTAACTCAGAAGCCTAGAGTATATTTTCTTTTCTTTTTTTTTTTGATTTTGTAATTTGAAAACATATCTTTTTTTAATTTTGAAAAAAAGACAATTATCTCTTTAAATATTGCTTCCCTACTGTTTCTTTGATTCTTTTCTTGTTTTTAACTTTTTATTGCATTTTTTACCATTTATCCCCATATATTCCCTTCCCCCCCAACCACCACACTGGTATCCGTGTCCACGAGTCCTTTTTCCTTGATCTCTCCATTCCCTAACCCACTCCATAGCTGTCATCCTATTCTTCATCTATAAGTCTGTCTCTATTATGCTTGTTAGTCCAGACATGTGAATGAAATCATATGGTATTTGTCTTTCTCTGACTGGCTTATTTCTCTTAGCATAATGTTTTCCAGGTCCATCCATGCTGTCGTAAATGGTAAAATTTTATTCTTTTTTACAGCAGAGCAGTATTCCATTGTGTAAATGTCCCATAGTTGTTTTATCCTCTCATCTACTGATGGACACTTGGGCTGCTGCCACATACTAATGATTGTAAATAACACTGCAGTGAACATAGGAGTGCTTATGTTCTTCTGCATTAGTGTCTTGGGTTTCTTTGGATATATTCCCAAATGTGGGATTGCTGGGTCAAAAGGCAGATCCATTTTAAATTTTTTGATGTATCTCCATACTGCTTTCCACAGTGGCTGCACCAGGCAGCATTCCCACCAACAGTGCAAAAGGATACCCCTTTCTCCACAGCCTCACCAGCACTTATTTGTTGATTTATTGATGATAGCCATGCTGACAGGAGTGAGGTGATATCTCATGGTGGTTTTAATTTGTATTTCTCTGATGGTAAGTGACATTGACCATGTTTTCATATGTCTATTGGCCTTCTGTATGTGCTCTTTGAAGAAGTCCTTTCAGATCCTTTGCCCATTTTAAAATCAGATTGTTGGGGATTTTTTGGTGTTGAGTTTATAAGTTATTTATAAATTTTGGATATTAACCCCTTATCAGATGTATTGGCAAGTATGTTCTCCCATTCAGTGGGTTGCCATTTTATTTTGTTGATGGCTTCCTGTGTTGTGCAAAGATTTTTAATTTGATGTAGTCCCATTTGTTTATTTTTAATTTTTGTTTCCCCTGCCTGTGGAGATACATCAGATAAAATATTGCAATAAGCAATATCCAGGATTTTACTGCCTGTTTTCTTCTAGGATTTTTATAGCTTCAGGTCTAACATTTAAGTCTTTAATCCATTTTAAGTTTATTCTTGTGTATGGCATGAAAAGGTGATCTAGTTTCATTTTCTACACGCATAGGTCCAATTTTCCTAACACCATTTATTGAATAAACTATCTTTAGCCCATTGTATATGCTTGCTTCCTCTGTCAAATATTAATTGACTATAAAGGTATGGGCTATTTGGGGGCTCTCTATTCTGTCCCATTGATCTGTGTGTCTATTTTTATGTCAGTACTATGCTGTTTGATTACTGTGGCCTTATAGCACAGTTTGATATTAGGTAGTGTGATTCCTCCGATTTTGTTCTTCTTTCTCAGGATTGCTGTTGCTATGTGGGGCCTTTTGTGGTTCCATAGAAATTTTTGAAATATTTGTTCTAGTTCTGTGAAATATCTCCTTGGATTCTTGATTGCTTTGGGTAGCATGGGCATTTTAACTGTGTTAGTTCTTCCTATCCATAAACATGATATGTGCTTCTACTTATTTGTATTTACTTCAATTTCTTCTCCAGTGTCTTATAATTTTCTGAGTATAGGTCTTTTATATACATGGTTAGATTTATTCCTAGGCATTTTACTCTTTTTGAAGCAATTTTGAATAAGATTATTTTTGTAATTTTCTTTTCTGATAGTTCATTGTTGGCAGGTAAAAATGCAACTGATTTCTGGATATCAATGTTGTATCCTGCTATTTTAGTGAATTAATTTATCAATTCTAGTAGTTTTTCGGTGGGATCTTTGGGATTCTCTATGTATAGTATCTGCAAATAATGACAATTTTACTTCCTCCTTTCCAATTTGGATGTATTCCATTTCTTCTTCTTGTCTTATTTCTATGGCTGAAATGTTCAGTACTATGTTGAATAAGAGAGGTTGAAATGGGCTTCCCTGTCTTGTTCCTGATCTTAAGGGGAACACCAGTAATTTTCGCCTGTTGAGTATGATGTTGGCAGTGGGTTTGTCATATACAGCTTTATTGTACAGGTTATAGCACAAATAATGCCCCTTTTTATTACAAAATCTTTTATTACAAAATCATAAGTATGTGATTCTGTGATATAACAATATCCCACTCAAGCACACCACATGACATTTTAGGTGAAATGTTCAAATTAAAACTATAAATTATAATGCCCATATTATTCCCTACCAACCACACTCAAGTAGGCATTACTTCTGCTAAATCCTGTATTTAAGTATGTTTCCTGTATTCCCAATTTGCTGAGAGTTTTTATCATAAATGGGTGCTGGATTTTATCAAATGCTTTCTCTGCAGCTATTGATATGATGATGGGGGTTTTATCCTTCCTTTTGTCTATGCGGTGTATCACATTTATTGTTTTACAAATGTTGTACCAATGTTGCCTTCCCATAAACCGCCCCTCCCACCCCGATCATGGTGTATGATCTTTTGGATGTATTACTGTACTCAGTTTGCTAATTTGAGGATTTTAACATCTGTGTTCACCAGGGATATTGCTAATAATTTTTTTATTGTAGTGTCTTTATCTGGTTTTGGAATTAGGATAATGGTGGCCTCATAAAATGCTCTTGGGAGGAGTCTTCCCTCCTCCTGAATTTTTTTGAAGTAATTTGAGAAGGAAAAGTGTTAGTTTTTTTCAGATCATTTGGTAAAATTCACCTGTGAAACTGGTCCAGGGCTTTTGTTTATTGGGAGTTTTTTTTTTATTATTATTGCTTCAATTTCACTAGGTATCATCTGTCTATTCAGATTCTCTGATTTTTCCTGATTTAGTTTTGGAAGATTATATGCTTCTGGGAATTTATCCATTTCACCCAGATTGTCCAACTGTTGGCATATAGTTGTTCATAGTATTTCTTACAATCTTTTGTATTTCTTTGGTGTCAGTTGTTATTTCTCTTCCTTCATTTCTGATTTTATTTATTTGGGTCCTCTCTTTTTTCTTGATGAGTCTGATTAAAGGTTTGTCAATCTTGTTCATCTTGTCAAAAAACCAGCTCTTGGATTCATTGATCTCTTATATGAATTTCTCTCTTAGAACCACTTTCCTTGTGTCCCACAGATTTCGGATTGTTGTTTCTCATTTTCATTTGTTTCAAGGTATCTTTTGATTTCTTACTTGATCTCATTGTTGACCCATTCATTGTTTAATACCATGTTATTATCTTCATTGTCTTTGTATATTTTTCAGTTTTCTTCTTCTGATTGATTTCTAGTTTCATAGCATTGTGGCCAGAGGATATATTTAATATGATTTCAATCTTCTTAAATTTATTGAGACTTGTTTTGTGTCCTAACTGTTGTCTATCCTAGAAAACATTCAGTGTGCATTTGAAAAGTGCAGAGTCTGCTTCTTTGGGGTGTAATGCGCTAAAGAAATTAATTAAATCCGTTTGATCTGGTGTGTTCTTTAAAACTGTTGTCTCTGTTAAGTTTTTGTCTGGAAGATCTATCCACTGAAGCCAATGGGGTGTTAAAATCTTATTACTGTATTTCTGTCAATATCTCCCTTTATATCCATCAATATTTACCTTATATATTAAGGTGCTCCTGTGTGGGTGCATAAATGTTTACTAGGGTTACATCATCTTGATCAATTGTTCCTGTTATCATTGTGCAATGTTCTTCCTTGTCTCTTACTGTAGTCTTGGTTTTAAAGTCTGTTTAGTCAGCTGTAAGTATTGCTATCCCAGCTTTTTTTGCCTTTCCATTTGCATGAAATATCTTTTTCCATCTCTTTACATTTGTGTGTGATTTTGATTTGATGTGCGTCTCTTGGAGGCAGCACATATATGGGTCTTGTCTTCTTATTCATTCATGTAATGTATGTCTTTTTAGTTGGAGCATTTAAGCCATTTACATTTAAAGTGATTGTTGATAGATATGTATTTGTTGTCATTATATTTTTAACTATTTTTCTCTCTTTTTTTCTTTTTTCTACTTTTTCTTAAAGCAAGTCCTGTAACATTTGTTGCAGTACTGGCTTGGTGTTAACAAACTCCTTTAGCTTTTTCTTGTCTGGGAAGCTCTTCATTTCTCCTTCAACTTTAAATGATAAACTTGCTGGGTAAGGTAACCTTGGTTGTAGGCCCTTGCTTTTCTACCAATCCCTTCTGACCTGAAATGTTTCTGTTGAGAAATCAGATAACAGTCTAATTGGAGCTCCCTAGTAGGAAACTAACTGATTTTCTGTCATGGCTTTTAGGATTCTCTTCTCTTCTTTAAGCTTTACCATTTTAATTATGATGTGTCTTGGCACAGGCCTCTTTGGGTCTCTCTTTTTTGGGACTCTGCACTTCCCAGGACTTGTGTGTCTTTCTCCTTCACCAGGTTAAGGAAGTTTTCAGTCATGATTTCTTCAAATAGGTTCTTGGGCCCTTGCTCACTCTGTTCTCCTTCTGGTATTTCCATGACACAGATGTTGTTATGCTTCATGTTGTCCAAGCTGTTTCTTAAGCTCTCCTCATTCTATTTTAATTATTTTTTGTTGCTCTACTTGGGTGGTGTTGTTTGTTTGTTTGTTTTTCTATCTTGTCTTTCAAATCATTGATTTGATCCTCTGCTTTGTGTAACCTACTGTTTTTTTCCTCCCAGTGTATTATTTACTTCATATATTGCATTCTTTATTTCTGACTGGTTCTTTTCTGTTTCCGTGTCTTTTTCATGCTGTTGAGTATTCTTATAATCATTACTCTAAACTCTATATCTGATAAATTGTTTCTCTCCATTTATTTTTTTCCTCTGGAGAATTCCCTTGTTTTTCCATCTGGGGCCTATTTCTTTGTCTCTTCATTTTGACCGCCTGTTTGTGTTTGTTTCTGTGTATTAGGTAGATCTGCAAAGACTCTGCTGCAGGCTCACGTCAGACACTGCCTGTGACTGGCCCTGGGAAACCTGTGTGGAAGTATCAGCAATCCACAGCTTGTGGCTCCCTCTGATGGGCTTGGGTATGTGCAGACAGTACCAGGCTGCACACCAGGGCTAGCTTTTACCAGCACTAGGCCCAAGGGAAGGTCAGCTAAAGTCTCTGAGCTCCCAGGAATCTTCCTTTGCTGTTAGTCTTAATCACTGAGATAGCATCCAGCTGTACTCAGCAGCCTGATTTAAATACCCCAGGGTGGGGCAGAGTTATTCCTGTGGGGGAAGCTATTGCCTCACCTCAGGTTGATGCTGCTTGAAGGGGAGTGGTCTGCCTGAGAAAGATGGCTTCTGCAGTATGGGGAATGACTCAGCACAGGTATCCTGTTGGCTGTTCCTTCAGTTCACTCCTCACAGCCACCAGCAACAGACTCTTCATACATCTCTAGTCCACTCTGCCCTCCAGGGTAAGTGGCTGCAAATGAAATTTGTGCACTGCCCCTTTAAGAGGCTGTCTGTATCTCTAGCTGTCTCTCCCTGGTGGATAGAAACCCTGCAGCTTTTCACAGCTGGATGTTATTTGGGTACCTTTCCAGTTCTGGTGCTCTAGGCTGGGGAGCCCAACTTGGGGTTTAGACCCCACACTTCTCAGGGGAAACCCCCTGGCCTCTGAAATACCCATTTGGCACTTCAGCTGCCATTTGTGGGGGTGCGGCCAGCCCTCTCACGTTTCTGCACCCCATCAGTCTTATTGTGAAGTGGTGTCTTCCATGTGTTCTTGTTTATAAGGCTTCTCTCCAGCTAGTGCTCAGTTGGTTATTCAGGAAGATTTTTCTTTAATTTAGTTGTTATTTCCAATTGCTGTACCTTCCACATCCTCCATCGCCATCTTCTCGATTATATTTTCTCTGCTTTATTTCTATGTGACTACTATGTGACTCCTGTTAGATTGATTAGGTCTCATCTTTACTGGTTTAGTACTAATATACTATGCCTGCTGTGAACATAGCAATAGCCAAACATGGATCCACCCAGCTTTTTAAGAAGCTGTGCTGGACACAGTGAGTAGATTAGGCCTTCCCCCTTTGGTCTGGGCCACACACTATCCTGGTGTCCTTTGAGGGGACATGGTAGGCATAGGGTTGTCTTAGGTCATGCCTTGGGCCTGAGGAGGGGAGATTACCCACCTCATCTACTAAACAGTAGATCTTTAAGATAAATGTTTAATTTATCTTTACATAACCATGGGCACTTTCTTCTTTAATCTCCTAACTCTGACCCCTACTGAATAAGGTGCAATACTCATTCACCATGGATATTGTGAAGAAAATTTAAGGATTTTCATTTTCTGTCAGTTTGAAAATAAGAATCCTGACCAGGAGAAAACTTTATTTCTGAACACGGACTTGTAGGTTCACTTCCTTCCAGTTTATTTGCCACTAAAATTATTAAAAATTAGAGAGTCAGTTATTTACAAGATAGTGTTCTTTTGCCAATCAAATGATGAGGAACTAATATGGTTAGCTTAGTTGCCTCCTTTTTTGGAGTCTTCCTTATTATCAGAAAATACAAATATGAAATATTTCTCTTTTGCTCCAACTTGATAACATTTCTTGGAAAGACTTAAGATTACATATTTTTAATTTCATTTTCTTGTATTGATAAGGTATACATGACAATGTTTCAAGAATTTCTACATTTAGTTTTGAACCAGCCTAGTATGAAATGTGACAAAAATCAATCAGGTCAATTAGCTTTGTGTGTGCTAATTAGACTCTGATACTTTTCATTTCTAGTCGAGCTTCCAAAGTAATTCTGGCTTCATAGATTAGCCAAGGCCTTTTTCAGAGTTTGCTTTATAAAGGATCTACTTGAATTTGTCTTATTGGCTTACAGGGATTCACCTGTGTGAACTCACAATATTGTTAATATTTACAGGCTTATGGTTCTAGTTAATGATCTAGCTCACCTCACTTTGTCTGGAGACTGATAATCTATAGATGTGAAACAGCTGAATACATGGATATAGGTGATGCATGATGATCTCATATCTGTTTGGTTACCAAGAATCTGATGATTCAAAATTAGAATAAAGAAATTAAACTAAATATGTATCTAGATTTTTCAAGTTAGCAAACAAGTCTTGGATCTTAAGTTCTCTTCTTCCTTTCCAGTGAACGCATGATTATCTGCTAATCAGACAAATGTCTGGATAATCTGAGTCAGTCTATAAGAGAGAACCTTCTTCATGTAAAACAGGGGTGTCACATTCATTTTCACTGGGGGCCACATTCAGCCACATCAAAGGGCCGAATGTGGTTTTAGGACTGTATAAATATAACTACTCCTTAACAGTTAAACGAGAGCTTGGTGCTGCCACTGTGTAGAAACAAGGTGCCGGGCTGGATAAAACAAGGCGGAGGGCCGGATTCGGCCCGCGGGCCTTGTGTTTGCCACCTGTGATTTAAAAGATGAAATCTTTCGGTGATACTTTCTAGTCCCATTTATGTCCCATCTACCTTCCAAATTTAAAATACACAGACCATAATAAAGGTTAGAGCGAGCCCTTAATCTTAATTATGCATTTTGCAGTATTATAAATGCTGAAAGATTACTTCCAGTGTTTGGTATAATCTTACAGGGTACAGACGTGGTTTGCTTTGGTACATGCCATCTTTACTTAGCTAACAATTTCCATACTGCTGCCACATTCTGCATGGGAAGCAGATTTACAGATAGGTAATCCATGTAAGGTATTTTAAAGACATTTTATTAAAGGATTGCGGCTTGCTGTTAAATTACATATGCTTTCAATTGCTACGAGGAGCCAACAGCATCAAGAAGTATAGTAATTTAGCTTGGTGAGAGAAAGGCCTCTTTAAAGTTTGATGATATATCCTTTAAACTTTTACTTCAAGCTCTTTTTAGGTTTATACTTACTCTATTTTAAGTCTGTATTTCATGCTGTATCATGTAATTTTCCAAGTAATCCTGAAATGTACATATTAAGAATTAGATACGTTTTTCTTAAAATTTCTATCCTGAGTTTACAACTTTAAAATTTATTTTTACTCCTTTTATCCTTATTATTTCAAAGTAGGGGCCCAGACTTTGTATTTGTTTTAACATTGCTACAAAATTGCATTTGCTGCTTGTCTTCTGCCATCTCCGTCATGTGCCAAGAGCTATATGAGAACTGGCTTGAAGAATGTCTTACCTAAGGCTTTCATGGTTTTGAGGTTGTGTTTTATTTTCAAACGAGAGAGAGGCTAAGCTGATCTTTAAATTCATTTTCAAATCTCTGAATCCCATGCTTTTGTTCTACCATGATTTGTTCTGAAAACATGTATTTTCTCTTGGATTTCTCCAATGTCTTTCATGATGCCTAACTTAGCTCCATACAAATTGTAGGTACTCGGTCTAAGTTATTGACTTGGCTTGAATTGAAATCATTTCTAATTACCTTTGAACACTGGTTCTACCTTTTCCTTATTCATGAGCCAGCATATCTTTTCTAAGATTTCACTCAGTAATGTGTTCTTGATTCTTACATTTCTTGTATTCTGTGCCAAGAGTTCCCGAGTGAAAGAAACCCCAGGGACAGTGACAAGGGAGGAGATGGAAGGGGTACCATCCATGGTGGGCACATTTGGGAGATGCCCTTGGGGATTTCAAAATGCACATCAGCACTTATAAAGCTCCAAGTTACCTTATATCATCAAAAAGCCGCCTTTCACTTTCTTAAATTCATGAGCATTTTCATAAAAATAACATTAGAAATTTCATTGTTATTTCCTAAACAACAGACAGACTAGTGCTTTTGTCAATATAAAATGGAATAGTCCCAAACTGGAAAATTTTGGCTTAGAGTTTGATAGCTTTTAGACATATATTAAGGCCAAAGTTCGTAGATGATACAAAAGCAAAAGCAAAAGCAAAAGGATATTTTTGAGGAATTGAGTTATAAAAGTAAATATTAGTTCCCTGACCCTCCCTCAACATTATATAGTTAAAGAAATAAAAGTCATCCACCTCTGTTATTACCACTAGGTTACAAAGCTTTAATTTTCATTGCTGTTTGATTACATGTACACTGATTTTTTTTTTTACCTGGAATATTTCTACTTTATTCTATTTCCCACACAATCAAAACCAGTTTCATTTCTTTGTCTCCTTGTTAGATTATTTTGAGGGCCTGGAAGAGGTGGGCAAGATGCTATTTTAGTACATTGACCTCAGCCGATGGTTTGGGACTGCGCGAGTAAAAATGAATGCATCAGTCACTAAAAAGAGAAGTGCAGTTTAATTCACCTGATGTCAAACACAAGCTCTGTTAAATCTATTTGGACTTAATTGCAAATTTCAGTCTTTCTATACAGTGTAGTTATCTGAACATCTTGCCATTAAAATTAAGTGCAAGTGAATTTTGACATATTCACTTTCCTTTGTAATAAATGAAAGGTAGTATTTTTATTTTGAAATATTTATAGTATGAATTACCAAAATGGTATTTTTTCTCCTATTCTAATAAATCTGTTTTTACATAAGTGCTAGAGGTTAATGGCTAGATTTTAAATTGCTTTCCATTTTGATAGTAAGTAGATTTCTAAGAGATGATTTTATTAAAGAGATTTTAGTCACTCTGATTTTCTCTTTATGAGGATGGTTCATATGTGCACAAACTCAACTGTAAAATATGAAGCCTAATCAGAATTTTTCTAAAAACATAGCTATGAATATTATTTTGAAAGGACTTTCTTTTTTCTAATAATGCAATTTTATGCCCCTTTCAGATAGGTCTTTTTTCTACAAAGATTGTATGCTTTTTCTCTGAGTCATGTAACACCTCTCAAAAGTGAATAAGGGGAGTCGTCCCACTGAAAATTAACTTTGAATTAATTCGCTGTAACTGTGATCAAATATTGATCAGTTTTCTTTATTTTGTGCATGGTTGCAAAGTGAGAAATAGAATGCAAACCCTCAAATATTAATTCAGTTACATTGAAAAAATTAAACTAGTTACACAAAGGCATAAAATAAAAATACCGAACACCTGATATTCTGTGAATGTTATTTATTGTTGTCCTATACTAATTTCATTGTTGTTTATGATGTTTTTAAAGAGCCATAATTTTAGCTATTTTGAAGGGTCTACTAAATTCAGAATTAGTATTGAAAAATGAAATGTAAATACCTAGATCTTCGATAGCAAAGTAATTAAAATGTATGGTTTTGCCTACTGTGTATAATAAGGGCTTATATTTGATCAACCATAAAGTTATTTAATCATTTTAACCTTGGAATACTACCCCACAAAACACTACTTAATGGAAGTTAGCTGAGACGCATTAAGGTATCAAAACATCAGGTCGGCAAAGCCAGAGGGCCCAGAAAATTCATGCCCAGCTCACTCGGACATAATGCCATAGTAGGTTGCGTGGCAACCGGTGACTGTGGATTTTGAAGTTACTTTATCCGCATTCAATGAGGAATGACTTAGCCTGAATTCATTTTTGTAATTTCCAAAATTAATGAAGTATTTGAGAATTCTTTTAATAGCCATTTTCTAGGTTCCTACAGTTTAGAAATCCACGTGTACACATCCGGTTCACAGAAGAGCACTGGTTACTGCTTTCCTGGTTACTTATTAATGACACATGTTAAATGCCTACTGACAGATTCGCCATGTCCTGTAACTCACTGGTTATCGTCCAGAATTTCAACACAACTTACTTTAAGAGATTTGCTGTTGACTCCATCACTGTCAGTTATGACATAAGAACGCTTTTTAAAATTTTCAATTTATATCTATTTTTGCTATAAGCTGCCATTACCTTACTATCAGGTAGTTCCCCAGCTTTATGACAAACAGAGATTTTTGGTTGCTGTTTTTATTGTTAAGAATAAAATAATGTCACTAAATGTCAATTATATCAGCCATATTTTAGATTGGATGGGGAAATAGAAAGTATTTCTATTTTACACAATTTATTTTGCCTAGTTTTGTCTTGGGATAGAAGAAAAGAACAGAAGAGTTGGCTATAACTAGTGTTTGAAGTATATTTTCAGACATTTGACAAGCAAACATCATATTTCGTTAGGATTTTTTACTTGGCAAAAGATATAAATTTCTGATATGTTATTATTGAGTCAGTTCTGTTGATATTTCTTTGAATTAGTAATTATGTGGATCTGATTATGTGAAATCTCCTACCTTTTAATTTATTTGTTTCTGTCTGTTAATAGATGAATTAAACTAGAGTTATTCTAAAGGTATAATATAAACCTGTCTTTGAATAACTTAAAATAAAAGTAAACTTACTACGCTGTGTAAAGTAATCCTGTATAACCAAACTAAAATGGAAACAAAAAGGTCTTTGAATCACAGAGGCCAAAACATTTTCAAATAAATCTGCTAAACAAAATACGTACCATGATGCCATCTTCCAATGTTATCATTAGATGTCACGTCTTAAACAGCAGAGAATTAGTGATTAAAATATGCATCATTCAGTGCTACAAAATACATGTCTGGAAATTCATCCTTCAGGAATGTGCGAATATTGTCTGAAAAGACAGTTTTCATGGTGATGATTGCAAAGCTACTGCCATGAAGAACAGAGTCAACCAGGAACGGCAGTTCTTCCTTTAAAATGAAGCGTAGGTGTTTGCATCAGAGGTGTTTGCACCAGGGGTGTTTGCCCCAGAGGTGTTTCTGTGTGAGCATAAAGAGGAATCACCAGTCAGACATTCCAGGTTTGATTTACTTGCTCTGTGGCAGTCTTTCTTCCCACAGCGTTTCTAGACTTCAGTGGATTTAACTCTTGATCACTCATTTTATAATCAGCAGTCTGGAATAAAATGTAACATAATTAAAACATCTTGGATTGTGTGACATTTCACAAATAAATTCCAAACAGAACTGGTTATCAAATCACAGCTGTAGTATGAATAAATGTGTCGTACAATGTTGTTCATTATTTGACAGGAAGTGTCTGTTCAGCTTCTTTGAGGGCTGCTTCTGCATGTTTGTTTTGTATTTGCTGTTATTGTTTTGCTTTGTTTTGAACAAGTGAGTTTCCATCTATGCATTAATTTCAAGAGATGGATTTCAGCAAATAATAGCTAAGGCCTTAGTCGCAAATGTAACCACGGTGTGTGTTAGGAGTTCTCATAAGAAGAGTCATCGCCTGTATTATAGGGAGGTTTATCTGGGGCATCAAGTGGAAGTGAACAGTATTTTGGAAACCACAACTTTCTGCCTATGAAATGGGGTGATTCTGACAATGCCAATGGTCACGTTTGTGTGGTTTGTCACTTCTGTCTTTTCCAAGGCATGTTTCAGTGCAGTTTGGGGTTGCAGCTTTTCCTGTCAGATGTAAAGAACAGGGTGTTTCCTAGGAGGATGTTCTTCAAAGGCAAATGAGGTGCCTTGGTGCCAATACTACCTCCTTGTCTTACACGAGAAGGGAAACGTGTCGGTGTGGTACATGAAGGGCTGGCAGCTCACCCCAGAGGGTACATGTACCTGCAAGGCAGGTGGCAGTCCACATCAGGCCTGCCCCCCGTTTGCCCTGATGCCCGGAGAACCCAGGTCATGGATTTGAGAACGGCCCTGTGTTGTGGCCTCCCCTCTTGCTCTCACTTCTGACGACCAAGTGGGCAGCAGGGGTGTAGAGAGTGGAGGTGCTCCCGTGCTTTCTGACACTGTCCAGCCAAAAGGCTCAAATGTTAGAACAGAAGGTTAGGATAGGCAGGACTCATGGGAAACATAGTCTGGTGTTATCTAGAATAATTATCCCAGCTTTCATAGCTTCTCCAAAGAGAAAACAAGCGAACGACCAAATGAAGACTGAATGAATGGGCTCTACTTGGACTTTGTTTTTTATTTTTCAAACAGCCCATGTTCTGTTGAGATGATACTAGACCGAATATTAGTGGAACAGTAGGAATGAATGAGAATGGATTACATATAGGAAAATCTATCCATTTCAGATCAGAAGAAGGTTTTGATAATAAATACTAGTGTATTTATTCCTCATGTTCCCCAGATTTTTCTAGGGGCACTAGACGATGAACTCATGAAATTTTGAGGGCAAAATGTGAAGTTTGATTAGTGGACAATTAGTATGTAAAAGGATGAGTAAATGTGAACAGTCGTATTTAAATTTTATTGAGTGATGCTTTTTATTAAGGTGTAAATGAGAGTAAAATTGGACAGATAATATAAAACTACAAACCACAGTGAAGTATAATGGGGAGAAAATCAGTAGTACGGAAACAAAGGACAGAGGGAAACTAACTGGTTTGAAGGATTTGGTGGTAATTAAAGGAGGAGCATTTTCCAGGTGGAGAAAGAAGGAAGAGCAGTCCAGGTGCAAAGGCGCAGGGTTTCACAAGGTCCTGGCTTGCCCAGGAAGTGGGCAGAAGCTCAGGATGGGGCATGGCATGGGGATAATGGAGCAATGTGGATTAACATGTTAGAGACGCCCCCTGTACTCAGGTGAAGGTGGGTCTTCATTACAAATCACAGCCCTAAAATCGGTGGATGTTTTCCTTGTCAGCCCTAACCTAGTTTACTTTAATATACAAGTCAATAAAACCTTATTTTTAAACCATGTTATTATAAAAATTACTCTTTTGCACAGGAACACTGTCAAAATGGCTCAAAGCAAGGCAATAGAGCTCAAGGCATATTTTAACAGTCCATTTTTTTAAAAGCATGTACATAATTGGACAACCCAGGTCTGAACCTCATGAGATCCTGACATCGTTGGTTAAATTGGTTTTACATTGATTCTATACCACTAAAAAAATTAGCAGAAATAAAACTATGCATATTTACTTTCCCTGTATACATATTTTTGGACTATATTAAATCCACAAAACTTACAGCAACACTGTTTTCTAAATCCCGAATGTGTCAGGGAGTTGGATGCAGCTTAAGCACTGAAGGGTGTGTGAAATGCCCTCTCCTCTAGCATTCTAGCCTGGTTGATTTGATATCTACTTGAAATCGGTGGTTCCATCCAAGCTCTAAGGATGCAGAATTAATTAAGCTATATTGTGTTAATTAGGTAATCGCCTCCCCCCACCCCCTTGAACTCCCACCCCTGCCAAGGTGAGTAGATCTCAACCTTCCATAGGAAGGAATATTATCAGAATATACTGGCAGTTCAGCGAGCCAAGTTTAGCTTGCTAGATAGAAAATAGGTAACTGGTATGTTGAATTTAATTATGGAAGGCTGCAAGATTCCAATGACATATTTACCTCATTTACCTAGATGATATTCTAATATTTATTAGGTCATTTGAGAAACATCTGCAATACTTAGATAAGATGTGCTGTCTCATCAGGGGAAGTGGACTACAATTCAACTCCACAAGGCCCTGGACTCCTTGCGGGAACCTGGATTTGTTTTATGACGAGGCCTCCCTCTTGACCATTTAGCTGAGTGGTTAGCATGTAATGCCCGGGAGACTCGAGTTACAGGTGGGGTTCTCTCCTGTGAGGCAGTTCGTCTTATCGCAGTGATTTGCGGCTGCAGGCCTTTGCCTCGGGCAACCCGGTCACTTGGAGGGCAAGGCGACAGGATCAGATGATCGTGGATGAGAAAGTGTTTCTAAACTCTAAGCCAGTATATAATTAAAGGATTAGGTTTTAATCACGATACTAATATTGGAAAGCTAGTCAAAGCATGTTGCCATATTAAATCAGTATAATTGCTTGTTTATGTGTTTTCTGAAGTGATACATTCTGTCTAAAATTAATAAATTATATGAATATATTTAATACAGTGTAATACACGTTTGGGGCCATCATAAATTGTTAATAGAAAATTGAACGAACGCGTTATGTTTGCTCCAACATACACGTAAGATTGACTTTGGGATTAGTTTATGTTTATAAAATAAATCAGAAACTACAATAAGGCTCCAATGTATAATGCGTGATATCTACATTTTCTCCTGCAGTATCTTATTTCTGTTGGAGTTTGCAAGGACAAATAAATAGCATCTCTTTTCCCTTTCTATGTGCAAGGTAGATATGGCATATGGCTGATGAAAATCGAAATAGCAGCTTTAGTAAACAAGTGATTGGAGATTATGGCGTAGGTGTGTTTATTGGCCAAGTGGGCTGCCTCATAATACATCCAAAACTAGGTAGATTTACCCTCAGAACTACAGGCAGGAACTTGGACGATGGTTGGTCACCCCAAGCACCAAGGTGACCTTGAGGTCTGCTCCCTTAGGCCAGCCAAGCCCCCAAGAGGAGAAAGAGAGAAAGGGGCATTCTCTAGCTCCTTGTCTAAAAATCACCAATCAGAGAGTTCATTCTTTTCCCCTGGGGAGATACGGTAAGTAAGGCAGAGAGACTTTAGGGCTAATACCGCTTCATCAGAAATTTAAAATAAATGACCTCAAATCCAGTAATTAACTGTTTTACATCAAGGTTTACCTTGGCACCATACAGTTCATACACTACTGTAACACATACTGCCTCATTTAATCCCAAGCATATGTGTATACATGGATATATGGCTGTTTGTGTATGTGGTGTGTGTGTATTGGGGGGAGGCGCTAGGTAATCTCCATGTTATTCATGAGAGAGTTGAATCTTAAATAAATGATTTAATTAAATATTAAATAACCTGTGCACAATGGCCCAGACAATTTTAAAAGCACCAAAAACAGGATCTGCCTGTCTTGACCATACCTTAGTATCCACAATTCCAGTCCAATAGGCCTAAAAGTTGGGCCAACTCTAAGCTCAATTGGGTTTTTAAGAGGAAAGGCTGTGCCCTCCACCTCCGCCTGCCTACAAAATTAACTGATAAACTGTTGTAGAATATCATGTTGATTATGAAAATAAACATATCATAGTTCTGGCCTACATATTTTAGGATTTTATGTAATAAAGATACCTGATTGTATAGTTCAACTCACCGCTTAAAAACAGCTTCATTCTTCTGGGTCTTTCTTTCCTTGAATGTCATAATGATTCTGTGAGATTTGTGCTTTTACATCCATTTCAAAGCTAAGTCAAGGAAGAACTAAAACATTTTGTTGAAGGGCTTTCTTCTGGAAAACAAGAATTAATACTTCCTGTATTCCAAGCATAGGCCATGGGGCGAATCAAAGATGAAACAATACAATCTAGGATTTCTTCCTTCCATTTTAGTACTCTTGTCATAGAATGTAGCTTCCACCCGATAGGACGAGTTTTTTAAACTGGACCTGCTCTTCACTGCAGCAAACCTTGGGGCTCAAAGCACAGGGCTGATGGTGGACCAGATAGCTGCTCCATTCTGGGTGGTGGAGGCAGGGAGGAACGTGAGCAAGGTGGTCTCTCAGATGTGCCCTTTGAAACCTTATATTATAAAAAGCAAGTGAGCAGACTTGACTCACGGGTTTTTGCCTTTGATTTAAAGTAAACCACTGAATGCAACAGTTTCACTGTCAAAATATAAAACCTTAAAAATTAGTTAATATTTGCCCATTTTTATTATATTGTATGTAATGTGCCCTCAGGTATACCTCAATGGCTTTGGTGAGAGGATTATGCCGGGATCTTTGGTGTTCTTCCTTTTTTCTGAAAGTCACCTTATTGAGTTAAGAGCATGGAGCTTATGTAAAGAGAGCTTAGCTTCATGGTTCCCAGATTACATTGCTCAACCCATCTGGACTTTTCAAAAATATATGCCACTAAAGTAATACTTAAAATCTGGGGGGGACATATGGTGCAGGACCCACCAGAAATAAAAGTGAGTTGAGAATGCATTCTCGATGAAGAGTTGTTCAGTGGTACCGTCTCTGTACACAAAGAACAGCAGAGTATACTGAATTTAATAGATGGGTACTGTAATCATTTTTTATTTAAGAGAGATGTTTTGGAACTTTTTGTAGCATGATACCTGAAAAAGATACAGAAGTTGAAGCTGCATGAAACTTTCAGAGTGAAATGTGAACCTCTGTGCTAAGGTTTTGGATTTCGTTATGAAACTCAAAACTCAGCCCCGTTTTGGAGGCGTTTGAAAAGCTTGTCCACAGCCAAGCCTTGCACAAGCTTTAAGTCTGCGCTAACCTTCTCGTCTGTTACAGGAACTTGGAACTTCATTTCTTCAGTCCGCTTACTTCCTGGTAGGCCACACGTTTAATTGAGTCAGCTTTAGCAGAAGTACATGTTGTGACCGACAGGTTTTTTAGACATTATTCAGTCCGATCGCTCTTCTCAGGAAGAAGCATTCTTCTTGACAGTTGTGTAGAGCTGGCATAGACTCGGTTATGCTGTGGTTACGAACAACTTCAAAATCTCAGTGATCTCAAAAAACAAGTTTTCATTTCTGGTTCTATGTATGGCATGTCTAACGTGGTCATCAGGAGGCTTCTGTCCTTGGTGTTCACGCAGGAAACCCGAGTGGTAGAGCTCAGCGATGTGAGCTTCTTGGATCGCTGCAGCAGAGAGAAGGGAATGCAATGAATTGGCTCTTAATGCGCCTATCACTTCTGTCATGTTTCATTGGCCAGTGCATGTCACATGGACATGCCCAGTGCGGAAGAGGATGGCAAAGGGCGGTCCCTTTCTGTGAAGGCTGTCCCTTCGCAGGCGTGGGCAGACAGGAGAACTACACTAGAATATAGTATGCAAACCTACCTATAGTCTTTCTCCAAATTAAAAGTCATATCAACAGAAAAAAAAATGATCTCAGCATTTCATTTTACTGTTTTAAAACACCCTAGGAAATATGTTTTATTTGAAATATTGAAACTGTTGTAACTGATATAACATGCTCAGATATCACATGTCTAAAAATCACACTATCTGTGTGTGTGTAGTGTTTATAAGAGCACATCCCAAGCCAAAACCTAGACAGGTGACCTTAGGCATTGTGTTTAACCTCTTTGTGCCTCAGTTTCCTCATTTCTAACATGATTCTAATAATAGTTAGTTGGTCATAAGGCCATTATAAAAATTCAGTGAGAAGGTACATGCAAGGGGCTAAATCAGATGCTTCCCTTCTTTAGGTATCTTCTCAGTCTGATTAAGATCTTGGTGTCATTTTCATCTCATCCGTTTTGTTGTTCTTCATCCCTTATACGTAATTGGTCATCAAGACTTGTAAGTTATTCCTGCAAAATACACATCAGTGCATCATGGCCCTGCGAGCTAAGAATAGTTATTTTTTATGATTTTAAAGGGTTGTAAAAAAAACAATCACAAAAATATTTAAGACACAAAACCTAAGGTTTTCTCTTAGGCCCCTTGCACAAAAGTTTGCCAACCCTGCTCTAAAATGCCCCTCGTGGCTGTCTCCTCCTTTCACAAGCAACAGCCCACGCTTGTTCCATTGCTGCCGTGCTCCTCAGCTGGTTCTCCGGCCCCAGTTCCCGTCTAAGCACTCCCTCAACCCTGCTGCTTCACCTCGGACTTCTGCCTACAGAACAGGTGGCACACATTTTCTACTTAATTTTATTCTTAAATCAATCCGGCAATAATAAATGTTTACAACATTCTCTTTTGATAGTCAGATGCTCAGTTAGTTAACAGAGAAGGGCCATAGAGCTATTGTCCGTTTCCATAGAGCAAGAGGGTTTCTGTTTGTTTTAAGGTGAGAAAAGCCCTGGGCAGGGGCCAGGAGAGAGGTGCAAGACGAGAATATGGAGCACCCTGGGCTAGTAGGGCAGTTCATCCATTCATTCCACCAGTATTGAATAGTGCCCCACTGCCAGAGCATGGTTACAGGGATGGACATGCTGGTGAACAGCAGAAAAAAAAAGGCTAAGCTAAGCTATCATACAGTTTCCATTCTGAAAGACAGCTAGACCTAAGTAAACAAGTAATCGGACTTTCTTGTGGCTGGAGGCAAGCCCCTAGCAAGCGGACCTTGTGAGGTCGATTGTCTTATCCCAAGACCCTCTGTGCAGAAGACACCAGTGCCGAAGTGTGTTGGAATCAAATCACACTCGCTCACAAGAGCCAGCCATTAAATTTGGGGTCCTTTTGTGAGCCAGTTTTAAACACAGTCATTATTAAAAATTAAATTATATAAACTTATAATTAAATAAATTATATTTTAACAAGGTAATACTCAAAACCTATCACCCCCTGATTATTTTAGTATATTTTTTTGTGATCTATGTATGCTCTTGAGGTTATTTACTTTTTTTGAATCTGTATGGTGGAAATACTGTGTAATCCTACTTGTTCAATACCACTAGCCAGTCAGTCCAGCTTACGTAACTGACGGACTTCCGTCCTAGCATTCTTATGTTTCTCCAGCTGTGGCCTCAGACAGTCTCTGTCCGAACCCCCCACAGGGAGTGAGCACCGTGGAACCTGGACCTTCTGGCACACCTCCTGATTCAGAATCCCTGGGGCTGGGGCCCAGGAGCCTGGAGTTTTTATATTCACATTAGTGATTTCTATGCACTCTCCACTATGAGAACCACTTATTCTTCCTCACATCTTCTCCTCAATGCGGAGTTACTATAATCCTAAAAAGTTAGATTCTACAATGTGAAGTAAACTAAATTTGGAAGACAGAGTACAGAAAAAAGAGATGCTGGTAGAAAAAAAATGTATTTTTCTTTATTTGACCTCCTAATTGTTATAGGAGGGAAAATTTAGTGGACAAGCTATAGTAACATAGCTACATATAGTTATATGTAGATACAGAAAGTATCCAGCCATGTAATATGAAAAATAGGGACATTTATTGAAGAAGATACAACAGACATTGTACATAGGACAACGACACCACAGTCCCCTTCAGAGTAGACACCTTGGGACCTCACACAGGTCTCTCAGTCACCACCATCTGCCCCATCATATTTTCCTGAATTTCACTGATGGTCTGAAATCTCTCCCCTTTCAAAGATGACTTTAGTTTTGGGAAAAGCCAGAAGTCACAGGGTGCCAAATCTGGGCTGAAGGGGTACCAAGTTACCTGGGCAATTTGATGTTTCACCAAAAAACTCTGCATGAGACGTGATGCATGAGTGTGTGCTTTGTCATGACAAAGCCGCCAGTCACCAGTTGCCCATTGCTGTGGCCTTCTGAATCATCTGAATAGTTTCTGTGAAGAAATAGTTTCTGTGGAAGAATGTTCAAGATTAATGCAAATTTTGATGCAGATCTGTTGCTGTACTTGCTCAGTCATTTTGAATGTGACAGCCACACAGTACATACGCTCACTCAACAGCATCTACCACCCCCAAACTAATACAGTGAAGTCATCATTGCTCACACATGCACATTCCAGTCCACTCTCCTTGGCTATCAGGTTACATCCAGGACACACAAACCATTCTCTTTATGTTAACGATGGTTGGACGTTTTTCAAACAGGCCTTGAATATAGATATATATGCGCATGTCCACTGTGTGTGTGTGTGTGTGTGTGTGTCTGTGTGATCCATATTGTATATAATATTTCTCAGTCAATATTAAAATGACAGCAGTAACTCCGCAGAGCTCCACAGAATCACAGAATTCTACAGAATTCCACAGAGCCACTCTGCGACCACCTCCCCATGGTTCATGGGAAATCTTCCAAACCTTGTGGAGAGATCACGTGCTCCTATCATCAAGGATTTCTCAGGAGGGCTATGTTCTGTAAGATCCTCCTGATTTAGTCAAGTCCGGACACCAGAAGAGAACAGCCAGCCGCCTCATGTGCTTTTTACAAGTCAAAAAGAATCAGAGTGATTTCCCAAGGTCTGCAACCTTACTCCTTCCCATAGTGTATCGGCTTCTAAAGGATTTTAAAGAATGCAACACAACAGGGTAGTCACTTAAGGCAGAAAATTCATTTCCACCAATGCTGAGCCTCCTGTCACAATGGATTAATCATCAAAGTCGATTATTCTATCAAATTCTCCAAGGGTGAAATCAGGCATCTTACCACTGGTGTGTGGAGCAGGCATTACCTTCATCTTACTGGCACAGATACAAACTGTGAGTAACTTTTATACACTGCACGGGAGGAAGTGCTGATACATTTAAAAGGGAGCTGCTTCCCCAGCAGCACCTGCCCAGAAGTTGCTGAAAAATTATACTCCATGCATGTCTCTCAATACTCCCTGCAGATAGGTCAGCAGTTATTACAAAACTATCCCGATTAGAATCTGCTTGGAGCTTCTGGGATCATATTAACCAAAATGGAACCACTGAGTCAGAGAAAAGCAAAGAGATGAATCAGAATAGCTAACATCTCTCTTCTTTTTTTTTTTTTGCCTGTTTATATCATACCCAACCTTCAAGGCTGAATCAGAATCTTAACTCTTTGCGAGGTTTCCTTCTCTCCACAGAGCTCACCTTGCCCTGTTCTGCCTCTGATCACTGCAGTTCTGCCTCTGTTTCTAGTGTTTATAATATTGATCTTACATTGCTTGTTTTTACGCATTATGTATTTCTCTGATTGATTTGTCAGCCCTTGACCATGGATTTCTCAGGAGAAGTAGACTCTGTGAGATCTTCCTTATTTTTTCTCCTGTGTCCTCTACACTACTGAGTACATGGTAGATTCTTAATAAAGTCTGGTTGGTTGATTGCTATCATAAATGGAAAGATATCATTCTCAGGCATTGGTAATGCATGCTTCTATTTAGACAGTAGTGTACGATTTAAAGTTATTGCTTCAATTATAAAGTGTTTTCTTTTGCTATCCTTATAATTTAGAATAGAAAAAGAATTTAAGTTATTACTATATGGAATCAGAGAAGAATGAAATGCAGTAACATCCACATAGTGTGCTATACTTTCCTCTTGTATCTTCACATGCATTATCTTTCCACAACCCATGGAGAGTATCCCCAAGCTATATTTGAGGGAGCCGGCTCATAAGTGGTAAATAGCTTGTCTATTGTTACATAGTTAAGGAAGAAGCGGGGCTGGGACTTGAACCTATGCCATTGGATGCCCTTACTAGAGACTGAGATTTTGTCTCTCACATTCAGATACTGTGTGACCTTGAGTAAATTATCCAACCTCAATGAAAAGCCCTACATCATCTATAAAATAAAATAAGTGGGGTCCTAAATTTAGTCACCTAAAATGCAGAGTCATGTCATTATGCTGTCATTGGTCAAATGACAGCATGGAACGCATTTAGGCGTTCTGCTTGGTTTCCTCATCGTGTAATAATGATTAGGGTTGGGAGTAAGGTGGCTTCAAATAGGATGTAGAATATGATAAGTTCTGTGGCGGTGAAAGTTATAATTAGAAACGTTTGGAGTGAGATTAATATAGTAAGATAGAGTTTTTTTCGGGGTGGAGTTTCGTTAGATAAGTGGAATTGACTGGCGATAATTATTAAGGGCAGTAGCCATATTGTTAGTATGAGTAGTGGGGTGGATAGGGCGTCAGAAAAGAATATTGTGGATAGGTTGAGACTGTTGTCGGCGAATTGATTTATGAGAGGAAATCATAGGATGCTAATTATCAGACTGTGGATTGTAGTATTGATTCAGATTATTTTTGGTTTGGAGAATCAGGTAAGGGGGATGAGCATGATAGTGGGTACAATGATTTTTAACATTTGAGAAGGTTAAGGTTTTGGACATAATCTGTTCCATAAGTAGTAGATACTATAACTAAGAGGGAGAGGCCTAGTGCTGCTTCGCAGGCCGCGAACACTAGTAAGATAATAGGTAGCATGGTTGCTAGTGTGAGATGGGTATTTAGGATGGTGATAGTCATTATTACAAATAGGGAAAGTATTATTCCTTCTAGGCATAGGAGGGAAGATATTATATGGGATCGGTACATTCCTGAGCCCCGAACTACCTGGGACTTCTGAGGTCCAGCTATTACAAATAGGGAAAGTATTATTCCTTTTAGGCATAGGAGGGAAGATATTATATGGGATCGGTACCATCCTGAGCCCCGAACTACCTGGGACTTCTGAGGTCCAGCTTCTAGATGTCAAGGTTCCTGACTGCGATTTGGTGCCCCCTGGTGGCAGTTGTTCACTCTGGTCATATATTTAATGGGGATGATTCTGGATGTGGTGGCTCCTTGGAATATCCAGAATATGGGCGATAATTCTAGGAATCTCTGGGTTAATTGATGCCACTTTCTTCTGCCTGGTGCAAAAAAAAGATTAGTCCTGGAGAATAACCCTCACACCTCACTAGTAAACGAAGTAATTAGTCTACTTCTATGTTCAAACTGTGACTGGGGAGAGAATGGAAGTCATTCCCCAATCAGATTATACCTGAATGTGTGTAATCATCAGGCACATTATTGCAAGATATTAGTGTAGTTTGAAGCCTTGTGCTAAAAACCAAGTGAGATAAAATACTTTGAAAAGGGGCTTTTGCAAAGTTTAAGACACTAAAGAATGCAAAGGATTATCATAAATTGGTAATTCCTTTAGAGAAAATTGTCCAGTGTTAATAAATATGACATAATATGCATTTTAAAAAATTTAAGTCCGTGTGTTCTGTTGTTCTGCTTTATCCCTGCCCTCATTCTGTCTTCAAAAGAATTCTGAAACAACAAAGCAGACCGGTCCTGTTGGAAAACTGATGGCTCACACCTTGCAGCCCTCGTGACTTATTATTAAATGCAACCCAGTGCCTTACTCTGTTACACCCGTGCAGCCTCCTTTTACATGCATCTGCTTACTTAGCCTCCACAGCTATTCCATTTTGTAATCTAGACCACGTTGTAAACCTACAAAAGATTGCTCATTTATTACAATGTCAGATTTGGTTCTCTAACTCAAAGTCTACTTGCTCCAAATACATTACTCTCTAATATTGCTTCTTCCTTTCTCTGACGTTCACGGCTCTGTATAATCTTGACCCAAACTACATTTCTAAGTTCACTTTCAACATCTTCTGATTTGTTCTTCTGTATAGGTATGCCTTTTCAGAGTTGAAATACTGTACCAGCTGTCATTCACGAAGCTTACTTACATGCTCACAAATGTCTGAATCAGCATCGCCGTCATCCTAATCACCAACTAAATTGTGCTAATAGTAAGAGACATGCCTCGCCGTACTATATACTATGTCAGTTACTTAGTGGTTGGAGTCTCCATGCCTTTTTATTCCTCTTGTGAGGGATAACAAAAACATGCCCCTCCCCCCACCACAGGCACATGTACCACAGACACTTCAGTGCTAAATAAAGCAAAAGCAAAACTATAAACAAATAAAGCTTTAATAGGGAAGCTAAGTCATGTAATGCTTAATATCTTGGACTCTAACTTTCGACTTGGATGGGACTCCTCTCTGGGCCATTCCTTAATTTGTCACCTTCAACATGGTCTCTAATTTCCCTGAACCTCAGTTTTGTCTTATGTAAAATGGGGATGATTATAGAATCAGAACCTTTATCAAAATATGTTGGGGAAGAGTGATTTTAAATTATACATATAGAGTGCTTAGTAGTGTCTAATAAGGAGTAAGAGCCATTGTATGTTAGCCATTATTATTATTAATTATTATTGTTATTACCTTTGGCAACATTATTACTACTGTTAGCCTCATCTCCCCTCACCCTGCCTGATTGCCTGAACAGGATCAAAGCCCACAGGAGTGAACAAGGTAATTAGTACACTGATAAGTGTCTCCATGCCAGCCATCCTTTGTGATTAGTGTTTTATGATGGATTCCATTTTCCAATTGAATTTAACAGCCTTGGTAGTTAGGCAGAGGCCAGAACTAGAATAGTGAGCTATCTCATTGGATAACTTTAGAAACAGTGAGTGTCAAGTTTAAATCATTTTGTTTGATTTCACAGGGAGCCACATCTGTCCTTAACGGGCCGAAAATGCTCTTCCCAGTTTACAGGCCACAGTTACCGTGCAGAGAGTGTGCACGCATTTTTACAGACGTGGTAAGGTCCTCCGGAATCTGGCCGTAGTCAGTGATTCTAAATTGAACTCTCGAGCAACTAGGGATGAAAAAAAAAAAAAAACGGACAGAAGGTCAATGCATTATCTGAGTCATTCTGCTTAGGTCCTTATGAGTGTCCTGATGCCTCCCACCCCCTGCTCTGCCAGTGTCCTTTTTCAAAAGATTCGCTTTTCCATGTTTTACACATTTCACAAGACTTATATCTCAAGTTTGCCCAAGATGAATGTTGAAATATGATGAATTCCCTTCTTATCTAAAAATTTAATCATAAGTTTAAAGAGTTTTCAGTAATTACTAATTTCTGTTCCTCACTATTATTTTATGATTAATTTACTACTATTAATTACTAATAATCTCCATTGTGCATTATATGATGCAAGCAAGCACCTCCCGTATATTTTTGTTAAAACCTTGGCGCTGCAAATTAAGCTCACTCTTTCCGTGAAAACAGTCTGCAATATAACCTAACTGGTAGTGAACCCCTCTGTGCTGCCTGCCGATTGCCCAGATCACTCTATCCATCAGGAAAAAGTCTGACTTTATTTTCCAGTTCAGATAAACATGCTAGTTCATGTCCTCAAGACAGTCATCTCACTTGGGAGTTGAGATCCTAAAATTCAGTTCGGGAAGGAACTCCCCTAACCTGACCAAGAGGTGTGTCACCTGGATGGAAAAGTCCCTGGGCACTTCAATGCTCTTAAGGAAGGGACCCTCCTTTCACAGAGGTGGGGTGCCCTGGGGGGTTAACATCTCACAACTGACCTCCCAACAAGGCACAGGACAAGCAGGGCCCTGTGCCTTTCACTTGCAAAGTGAGAAGAGGACTCTTGTGAAACAGGAGTCAGAAAGGAGAGCTCCTGAGAAAGTCAGGCTGTGCTGTTGAGAACCTAGAATGGGAGTCCCTGGACACCACCAGGGTCTGGTATAGAGTAGGAATTAATGAATTGTCTCATAAATGGTGTATGATATATAAATATTTTGTACTATAAACTATGATATGCACTATATTTTATACCAAACATTTACTGAGATTGTGTTATTACAGTTTATGTATAAATTATAGGTTGATATGACAATGTGTTGGATATGTTAAGTTAAATAAAATGTTATTAAAATAATAACATTTATATCCTTGGTACTAAAATAATAAATTTTTTATCCTTACCTGAGTGAGGACAAGCTTATTGATTTTAGAGAGAGGGGAAGAGAAGGAGAGACATTGATGTCAGAGAGAAACATCAATTGGTTACATGTGCCGTGACCAGGAATCAAACCCGTGACCTTTTGGTTTATAGGATGATGCTCCAAGTAATTGGAGTAATTGAGCCACACCGGCCAGAGCTGTTATTAAAAATAATTTTACTTGTTTGTTTTTTATTTTAATGTGGCTACATTAGTATTTAAAATTACACATAAGGCCAGAATTAGATTTCTGTAGATATTAACAGACTTTTACAATGCAAAAGCCTGATGTTTATTCTGTATTCTTTGGAGTTTCCCCTTTTTCTTTTTTTTCTTTTTTCTTCTCTCTTTGATGCTCATAAAAACGTTTTATCCCTAGCTATCAAAAATCAAAATACTTTCTAGACAAGGTCTAGACTCCTGTTTTGTTGGAACATGGGAAACTCTTTGGCTGTTTATTTCTAGTATTAACTTACTTTGCATTTGTTCCAGTTTCTTCCTTGGATACAACTATATTCATAGAACAAATTACTTTCTCTGCCTTCACAATGCATCATCTAAAAAATCTGTTTGCCTTTTCTTCATGAGAGAAAACTTTTCAAGTTTGCATCTGCATAACTGATTTTATTTCCTGCAGTGTCAATTCTGTTGTCTAGCTCTGAAGAAATCTTATTTTGCTTTGATAGTTAGTGTCCTTAAAATTATTCCTCTTGGTCTTATCCAGTCCCCTTTGCATATCAACTGGTATTTCTGTGTGGCTTTTTTTCTCTCCTATACCTCTGTGTCTTCTTATCTTTTATTGATGATATATATTATTTTCTGAAAAAAATCACTTGATGCATATCGCAAATTAGTTTAAAAATATGCTCTTCCTCTAAGTCAAAAGGATGCATCTTCTCCCTATGTTTTAGTAAATTTTCCTAGACTGTTTAAATTTACTCATTTTTGAGTGAGAAGAGAGAACTGGAAATCTTAGAACTGGTACTTCCCAAGAGACCAAGGCGGTTGCTTTCTATCAACTGGACTACTTGTTGGTGAAAGGGAGCACCAGGCACAGCTGCACCAGCACTGCAGGCATAAGCTGGGATGCTTGGTCGCCCTACCTTGACCTACTCTGTCACATGAAAAATGGTCTAATTTCCTTTCCAGATCTCCTACTGGAAGGTGGGAGACAAGGCTCCGAACCCAAGGCCTGTGATTTACTGGGGTTTCATGTATTGTGTTTGCTGCACTGAGAGGTCTTCTCCCTGTCCACAGATGAGGTCTCCTTCTCTCCACTAGCACCTCCAAGACGTAGTGCCCTAAGCGAGTCTCTTCTGTTCATTTCCTCCTTGCATCCTATCTCCAACTCTCTTCCCTTACAGTGTTAATTAATTTGGGGGAAGTGGGTAGTTGGGTCTATGAGTAGACATAGAGACATAAGTTCTTATGAATAGAGGTGGGAAACCATATTGTGGTCACGTCAGAATATGGATGCATAGTATTCCAAGATGCAAACTTTGTGGAAGCAGTTAGTTATTTTTAAGTGTATAAATTTCCGCAATTTCCTGCTTGTCTGGTCATCAATTGCTTTACTCAGTATGATTTCAGTGGCCTTTCAGCCAGGGAAATTCCATCAAGTTCTGGCAATAGGCTGGTTCTGGCTTTAGGATGATTCAAGGATGTTGTGATAACTTTTTCCATCTTTCTACTTTTCTGCTTGGGTATTTTCATAAAAATTGGAAAAGCTACATCATGATTACCAGCCAGATGTTATTTTAATTTTTTATTGTTGGCTTCTACATAGTACTTAGCATGCTATAAAATTGAAATCTCACTCCCCTCTATCTGGAGAGGAGAAGGCTGTGGGGAGTCTGATATTAGTAATCCAGATTTATAGTGATAAAGAGGAAAATTGGTTTTCGTGTTGCGGACGGAAGTGAATCAGCAAAGAACAGCTAATCCCAAGAATCTTCTGGGCTACTCAGTCCTGCAAAGGAGCTCTCTGTCGGCACCGTCACAGAGAGGACCCGTCAGTAAATAGCCAGCAGACGCTTTGTTTGTTTGTTTGTTTGAGGGTCTGCTTTGAGCAAGTCCTGGCCAAGGTGATGAGTATCAGAAACGTTTCAAATGTGATCCCTACTCCTGAGTGAATGGATAGTCAATCTCACTGGAGAAAAAAAGATGCATTTAAGATTAAATGTAATATCACAGCCCTGGCTGGGGACCTCAGTTGGTTAGAGCATCATCCTGATACACCAAGGTTGCAGTATGACCCCGGTCAGGGCACATACAAGAATCAATCAGAATCAACCAATAAATCCATAAACAAGTAGAACAACACATCAACAAATTAATGTTGTGCGCTCGTGCTCGCTCTTTCTCTCTCTCTCTCTCTCTCTCTGTCCCCCTCACTCCCCTCTTCTCCTCTTTTTCTCTTCCTCTCTCTCCCTTGTCTCTCCTTCTCTTTCTCTCTCCCTCTCTTTCTAATCAATAAATTTAAAAGAGTAATATCTCATCATAAGCGTCCAATAAATGGTTTAGGTGATAAGTACATCAAGACTTAAGAGAAAGGCTACCCAGAAAGCATCTTGGTGGGAAGAATATGTGAGTTAAGTTCCGGCAGTGCAGGAGTCCTGAGATAAGCTTCAGGAGGGCACTAAAGGGGAGCTCTGAGTAAACACTGAGGGCGGCAATGTGTAGCACATTCAGAGGATGGGATGCAGAGAGTTTGGGAAGTAAATGGGGGTTATATAAAGGAGCAGTGATAGACAAATTTGGTCGCAGAGTGAATGGTGATAATAACTTGAGACAGATTACAGGTCCCATAAATGCCAGACTCGTGTGAAGATAATTAATCTCCAGATATGTTGAATCATCCTTAAAATGATCCTTAAATGTAGAATTTAGGTTTTAAAATTTTTATTGTTGTCTGAGATGTTTCTTTGCTGTCTGAGATTTTGGTTGACTTTTTGCTTTTTCTAAAGCATGAAATGAACCAGTGTAACATGGTGCCTCCTAGGGTGTTCTTTAATTACTGACTTGTGACACTCCCGCAGCTACATTATTTTTAAGTGATATGACCTTTTAAAATTTCTGTTTAAGAAATCAAGTTGTTTAGATCTGTTCCCTCAGTTAGAGGTTTTGAAAATTTGTAAACTATCGGTAAATCAACACCAACTATTTAATGAGTGAGTAAATAGATAACCATCATTACCTAGTATTTTGCTCAGGTTACAACTTGATGATAACACTTACCTGTACTGTGGCTTCTCATTGACAAGAGGATACTAAGCCAGAAATGAAAAAGTTACCACTCAGCAGGTCAGTTCTTTAATGTGTGCACCTACCATGTGCTGGGGAAAAACACGAAGGAGCAAGTGGCTAACGTTGTGTAGAGACATGTAGAAAAATACCGTAGAACAGTGGACACTGATGCATGATGAAGGGTGAGCAGGAGCTCAACGGCCTGACAAAGGAGGGAGGCTGGATAGACAAAAGAAACATCAAGATAAAAAGTAAGGAATCCAGAAAGATTGAGGTATGTTGCTGTTGTTGTTGTTGTTTTAATCAAGCTGCTCTGTGTGGCTTAAGTGTCAGATTCATGGGAAGATGTCATGAGAGATGAGATTGGAAAGACAGTTTGGGGCCAGACTATGAAGAGCTTAAAACTACTCCTTGAACAAATATGTAAATAAATTTAAAATGTTTTTTCATAATAAATTGCAATAGTACTCATATTAGAGAAGACATTAGAAAATGTGGTATAGGTATTAGACTGACTACAAATTTACAGTCCTAATGGAATTTATCGAATCTAGAGACCTGATTTTTAGTGGTTCCAAGATCCTAGATATTAACGTATCAATCAGAATAGGTTGGGTTAAGCTGTAGTAACAAGCAACCCCCAAATCTCAGCAGCTTAAAACAACTGATGCTGCATATGATGCCTTTATTTCATGACCCAAGCTGACAGGACCACCACCTGAAACAATGCTTGTTTTGTGACCATGGGGAAAAGACCATGCTAAAGGATAAGCTGGTTGTTAAAGCTCCAACAAGAAGTGAAACACATCACCTACGCTTACCTTTCACTGGCCAAGGCAAGTTGCCCAGATGGCCTTTCAACAAGGCAAGGACATACACTGTCCTAGACAGAAGCAGGAAACACCTGGTTTACCAAAGTGTCCAGTCTTCATCACTAAACCACGACACAAACCATCTCAAAGCTTGAGACTTCCTGAATAATTCATTCATATTTTGTATGTGAAATGGATCTTCAAATTAAGGTCCCTAATTGTTTGATTTACAAGGGAGACATTTCTGCTATTAAATGGAAATTATCTTTAAAATTCATTTAAAATTGTGAAAGTTATGTCCTCACCTTCCACCCTTTGCCAATATTCATTAAAGAACTGTGTGCTGGAGCGCTTTGCTAGATGCTCCCAAATGTGTGATTTCATTTAGTTCGGAGAACTCTGCAATAGGTGTTGGATACAAAGGCTGTGAGAGTTTAGGTGCCTGTCTGAGAATTTACGTAGGGTGGAGAAAAGTCGGTTTATAGTTGTGAGTATGTGAAATACAGAGTGTATTCTTGTGTTATGATTTATTAATTACAGTATTATTTTCTACACAACCATACACCTACTTTTGCCCCTCCCATAGTTAGTAAACACGTTCAGATGATTTCTAAGAGGCCTCCAGGAACCATATACCTGATGTTCTCATGGAATTCTTACAGGGATTTGAAAGCGTCAGCCTCAAAATCATTTAAGAAAATAGTTCTTTAAAATCAGTTTTGTTTCCATATATAATTGTTATATATCACTGAAGGTTAAGTTATTAATGTCTATCTTATGACTGAGAAGCATTTAAAAATAGGGTTGTAGTTTACCAAATAGAATGCAGTGGTTTATGACTTTCTTCGAGCCATCTATGTAATGCTTTATGCATTTCTATGTAGCAGTACAGTGGGTGGAAATTTCAGTAAACCATCATTTCTTTCCAACCTCCTACATGTTTCCCATGTATTGAAACAATAATTATAAATCTACTTTGATTGCATTATACAGAAACATTTAGTAGCCTGTACATTGTCACACTAATCTACTTCCAAATTTCGCTATGGAGAGCTTAAATGAATGGCTTTCATCTATTGGCCTCACAGAGTTTAACTCTTCTTATGTTCTCTTAACTCTTCTCCTATGACTCATTGTTATGTTGGAAGTCCCCCTCGTTATTAATGCAACCTCATTTCCTTCCATCTCTTTTCTGTGTCAAGTACAACTTGGGATTCTTCCAACTGAAGCTCTTTTTCATTATGTGGGTTGTTATTCGTGTGTGTGTATACATGCATGTCTACATATATCCATGTATTTAGATGCATATATTTCTATACATGTATACATTCATATGTATTTGAATGGGATCTTGTCTCTCCTAAGAGTTTTTATTAATTTCTTCAGTTAGTCACTTCTCCGCTTACTCATTTAGTTTAAAATATTGGTTCAATGTGTGCAGCGTTCCAGGTACTGTCTTAGGCCCTGGCGATAGAGCAGTGACAAGACTGGCGTCAGCTGTGACCTTACAGAGTTTTCGGTTCTTTGTAACTCTCCACAGTAATATTTGTAAGTGTTCTTTTGGGAGAACATGTAATGTCCAGGGGTGAAATAATATTATTTCATATATGCATGAGTGTAGGCTTTCTTTTCTTTTCTTTTCCTTCTTCCTTTTCTTTCCTTTCCTTCTTTTTTTCTTTTTTCTTTTTTTTTTTTTTTTGAGAGCCTGACCAACCAAAGAGAGTGACTCAGCACGTAGATCTCTGTAA